>NC_060060.1:67526237-67832100 GCF_020283565.1 Trifolium pratense
TCTCAAATGAAACAACATCTTATACTTCTACTTCTTCCTCCTCTGTTTTGTCCTCTGTTTTTTCTTCTTTAGTATCATGTCCAATATTTTAATTTTCATCTATGATACCATCATCAATGTCACCACCATCTTCTTCTTGTTCTTCTTCCGGGTCAAATTTTTTAGTAGTTTGATTTGTCAAAAAACATAGGTGAAGATTGTCATGGCTTTTATGAGCTTGATGTGTTTTGAGAGATATTTGAAAGAGCATCAAGGAAGTTCCAAGTTTCCAACCACCATTGTTGGGCTTGTTTTGAAAAGTTTTTGTTTTGTTGATGTTTTCTTCATGATGATTGGCTTTAATGTTTGAATGACGGAAATCAGATTCGAAGGCTAAGGAATGTATTTCGCAAACATGAGATGATGGGAGATAGTTATGTGGCGAGCTTCGTTGCGAATGCTTTCGTCACCGGACGGCAGTGCTTGGAGGAAGATGGTGGTGGTGGAGTGGTGGGAGAAGACGGTCTTGTTGTTGTTATGAGTGAAGGATTGAGGCGGATGGGATTGGGGGAAGAGAGAATAAGTGGTGTTGAGGGAGAGGTGAAAATTAAAATGGTTGTATATGTTGTGAAACAGAGGTGTTGTTGAAGAAACACTCAAGGAAACCAACAAACCGGAACATTTAGCTAAAGTTGTCCGGTAAATATAAACAACCCAGAAAAGTTGCATACCGAAACAGTTGGTTTGGAGTGTTCCGGTATGCAAATTAATTTAAAAACTAAAAAACGTACCGGCACACTTTCATATGAGTGTTCCGGTTTGAAATTGTTACCGACACACTTTTGTATGAGTTTTTCGGTAATAATTTTAAACCGGAACACTCATGAAAGTGTGTTGGTATGCATTTCGACACTTTCTTTTTTTCTTTTTCTCACACCGGCACACTTTCTGAAATGGGTAGAATTTTTTTTTTATAGTTTTACCTTCTATATATGAGGACATATTCGTCTTTTCAATTTTAAATGTTGGGGTATAAAGATAAATGTTTGGGTAGGAAAACAAAAATTCTTTTTTTTTTACTAAAAAGTCTGGTTATTTATATGACTAAAATTGGCATATATTTATTAATTACGAGAAACAATATAAATTAAGGTAAACACTCCGGTACACATATTATGTGGACATGTACCAGTACACCGTTGATATGTATAATTATAATTGGTCCACTTGTAATGATAATTTAACATGTCATTTCAAACTTATTTAAACATGAGTTTTCTAAATTACTATTTTAATTTACAAAATTTTTAAAATGACACCAAGAGGAATAATTGTAATTTAGAAATCTTAAAACATGTTTCAGTAATTTCAAAAAAAGATCAAAACCTCTCTCTCTCTCTCTCTCTCTCTATATATATATATATATATATATATATATCTTCTTTGTTCTATGTTCTTCAATTTTTGCTTCATACCGGTGGCGCCGTCTGTCTCGACGGAGCGGTTTTTCTTCCATCATCTTCCACTACCGAAATAATGCTTTTAGGAATTATTTATTTTTTGTTTCTCTTCTTTGATCTTTAATCTTTTATTTTTAGGTTTTATCTTTCACCGACGAAATAATATTTTTTAGGGTTTTTCTTGTCTCTCTTCTCTGTTCTTTAATCTTCTATTTTTAGGGTTTTTCAACATTTGGGGAAATTGGACTTTTCTCTCCTTTTTTTTGTTTTTGTTTTTGATAATCGACTTTTCTCTTTGTAAAGGGAAGCTTCGTTGCATCACATGCTCTCGCCGAAATCACATGTGTTTAATGTAGAACCACACTCGTGTTGCCGCTATATAACTTGACTTCTCGTTGTGATCTGCTACCTCTCACTCGCGTACATCCATCGTCACGCCGCTGCTGCCACCGACCTTGCGTGAGTATTCAAAATTATGTGTAGAATTACGTGTAGCTACATCATTAAAATTTTGTTTTATCTTAAGTGGGTTATGACTATGAGATAGCTTATCAAATTTGTAATGGTTGAATCAATGAATCTGTTTACTATTTTGTTGCAGAAAGTTATGATACGATGCAAATGTCATCCTTGATTCTTCTTTTATCTTTGTCATGCTTTTTAATGTTTTGGGACATCCTATAGTTTTTCATTGAATCAGTGATCCCCTTTTCCGCTGCTTGATGGACTGAAATTCACATCTTTCACAATCTGAATGATACAAAAATAGGGTAGCAGATAAAAATTAATATGAAATGCAAAGAAGCAAATATTTATGTTAATAAAGATGATTCTGGACGGTTTCAATTTTTTATTTTTTTTATAAATGGACAGTTTCAACTTATTGTTGTCTTGAATGTTCCTAATAGATCCTTATGTCATAAACATGTTTAGAAGGCTAGTATTTTGAAGAAAAACAAATTGAAAGATGTTAATTTTTGTTTAGAAAGGTATAGTATTTTTGAAGAAAATCGAAGTTGAAAGATCTTCTAGTTTTTTGCTTACCGTGTGCGACGGCGGAATGGAGTTAAGGATGTTGTTTTAGGTTTAAGGTCTTTCAATTTCTATTTTTTATTTTAACAATATAAAATAAAAGATTACTATAAAATAATAACAAACAGGTTTATTTTATTTTTATGGCAACAAACAGGTTTATTTAAAAAAATAATGATTTGTCTTGTTGGTATGTATTACGGTTTGTTAATATATGATCAATGGGGCAACCCAAAAATATATATATATATGATCAATGGTTTAAATCTGTCGGGTTAATTTTTATTTAACTTTTTTTTATTGAATAAATTTTTAATTTTTACAAAATTACGACCTTTTAAGGGCATGTTTAAAATAACTTATTTTTGAAAGGAAAATTAAGTCTCAACAAATTCTATTGATTGTGATTTTTCAAAAAAATAATTCTACCGATGGTGACTAAGAAAATCAAATTTTATCTCAAATAATTCAATTCCACCTAATTGGAATGAGACACATAGAATTCAAATTTTTGGCAATATAAAGGCTCGATATTAACTAGTTTGATTAACAGTTACTCAAAAAACCTAATTACTAGGAGCAAAATTATTAAGTCTCTACCAATTCTATCGATAAGAACCAAGGAACTAAATTGACCAAACTAAATTGGCGCGCCTGCTTAGTCTTCTCGAAATATCTTTGATGCATGGCTCGAAACTTGTTTTATTCACGGTAATGTACATATTTTCGAAGCCTTTGATGACTTTTGAAATTATAAGTAAAATTTTACATATAACAACAGCCAATTAGATTGAAAGGGACTAAGGACCGAGAAACACTTAAGAATTCAAATTTCGACAATCAAGCATTTAAGAATTAGAAACACTTAAGAATGAGATAGATTTAAGAATTTAAATTTCGACAATCAAACATTTAATCCTTAACTAGTTAAATTAACTATAACTTAAGAAATATTTAGTTCATATTTAAAGACCGTTAAGTCTCAACTATGAATAAGGGAATGAATTCATCTCTGTCAATTTGTTCAACTTAAGAAGTTGAATTTGAACAATCTGAGGGTTCAATTTCATATCGTTGGACTAACTATTACTCAAGAAATCTAGTTATTATGAAAGAATTGTTAAGTCACAACCAACTAGACTGAAAGAGAACAAGGAGCTAAAATATTCTCAATTTTACTGTTCAACTTGACCAAATTGGAACAGAAACACTTAAGAATTCAAATTTTGACAGTCAAACAATTAAGCCTCGACTAGTTAGGGATGAAGCTGAAATTTAAATTTAATAATTTTGCAGAGACTAAAAAATTATTTAATCCAATAAAATATTATGAATCACTAAAAATTAACCGTATTACAATAAAATAGATATACATTAAAAATTATAAGTTTTTTTTGTACAAAAAAAGTAAATGTATGGTTAAACGATAAATAAATAATAAATTTTATAAACTAATAAATTAAAAAAAATTGAAGGATACATAAGGATACACATTTTAATGACCCATGAATTAAAATATTTGAAGGATACATAAGGATGCACATTTTAATCAAACGGTAAAAAAATTGAAGGAAACACATTTAATTTTGATAATTTATGAATAAAAATATTTGAATCTTGTAAAAAAAAAAAAAAAACTAGGTTCAAAGATTTGATGCATGTCTTGATTTATTGTGGAACATGATTGATGATTATATTTATGTGAAGGATATATTTGCAAATATTAAAAGGTAGTGCTTAAAATAGAAAATTTAATAAAGAAATAAAATCTGCATTAAATGTTTGCCACTTGTCCACCACCTCAGCGGTGTACCAGTACATATCCACGTAATATGTGTACCGAAGAATTCACCATAAATTAAAGGGCATTGTTAACATGTGCATATAGGGCACATGATAAAGTATCTTAATATAGAAATTTAATATTTAATGATACAAGATATTTAATGTTTGAAAAGTTAAAATGCACAAATTCTAAGACATAATTTCTATTTTTACTACCTTAACATGTGCATATATGCACATGTTAACATTCTCCTAAATTAAATTAGTCATGTTCTCCAAAACTTTAAATCTACTAATCTACTATATCCTACTCCTGTCAAGATGTACTGTATTAGTTTTTCCACTAACCTATCAAAGTCAAGCGCATGAATGATGAAAGACACTGTCACACTCTATTGGCAGTAAGAGTCCTTTGAATTAACTTATTTTGAGCTTATGCGAGTGTGCTTTTTTTTTACTAAAAAGTCATGTTATTTATATGACTAAAATTGGCATATATTTATTAATTACGAGAAACGATATAAATTTAATTAGTCATGTTCCAGGCACCAAAACTTTAGATATACTAATCTACTATATTCTACTCATGTCAAGATGTACTAGTTTTTCGACTGACCTATCAAAGTCAAACGCATGAATGATGAAAGACACTATCACACTCGATTGACAGTAAGGGTTCAATTGAATTAGTTTATTTTGAGCTTATGCAAACAGCTTTTACAATTTTTATGTATTATTACAAGTTTGTCAAGGTAGTTTATGATAAAATAGTTTAAAAAAAATACAATTTTCACTAGTGTGAACTTATAAAATAACATAAAATCTAATTTATATTGCATAAGTTGTTTGCATAAATTCAAAAATAAGTTAATCCAAACGGGCCCTAATTAATACCCCACTACACGGTACTGTCTATTGGCAATTTTTTTAAAGACCGATTTATCCAATTCGACCGGTTTATTAACTATATAATTTTATTATGGAGACCGGTTCATTCTACCGTTTTAATCCGGCTTGCGGTTCGACCAGTGAATCGGTGCCTTCGCCAGTTCGATGACTGGTCCGGTTTTTAAAACACTGCTCTAGCCAAATTAATCCTAAATTCATAGCAATCACAACAACACGAAATTAAAAGATTAATTGAACGATTAACAACACTAAACACAACAATTCGACACTTAAGTCACAGATTTGAACGGTAGTCCTAAAAAAAACTCGAAAAATGCTAAATTCAACCGAACAAATGAACTAACTTGCCATTGTATGATGTTGGATGATGTTTGTGCCTTGATTCCGAGTAGAATGTGAAGAAATAGTTGAATTTGGAGTTGTTTTCAATTTTTGGGGTTTTGGGACGATTTTGAGAGTGTTTGTCGTGTTTTCAAAACAGACAGAATGGGGGGAGATGGTGCGGCGCGTTGCTTATATACGTTGTACCGTCCGTGACTTAGGTCGCGGGCGTTTTAAAACTGTTTGACCGTGACTTAGGTATAGTTGTAGAAATGCTAAAAATTGGTGGTAGGGTGCCTATTGTGGTGTTAATCTATGGTCCTTTGTAGTTCTTATTGTTTTTTACACATCAGTGACTTGCGTCGCGAACGTAATTCCGTGACCTAAGTAACAAACAGGGATAATATGGTAATTTCATAGAGTGCGTCCCAGAATCAGTAGGATGATAAAAGTAAATATCTTTGGAGATTTAGGACTACCGGCCATTCTCACATAATTTGGATTTTGGAGGGCCATTAAGATGGTAAGTTTATAACGTGGACAATGTCTCAACTCTCAATAATGCACGCTTTCATTTTATTTTATTTTTAACTTTTACTTTTGTTCTGCCAAAAGAACAGAGAAATTTAAAGACTAAAAATAAATAAATTGGGTAAATTTTGACAGTTCCATTTTCTATTTAGGTAAATGAGATTGTTTCACTATCAAATAGATCTAAATGCCTATGCTATATATTCTTTTCAATTGCTTTGTGATGTAAATGCTGATGTTGCATCACTATAGAAATCACTATATATCAAGGGACAAGCATGTGAATGTAAAATTGAATTGGGGTTGTCCACATAATTCTCACTATATTAATTTGTTATAGTTTCAATCATAATGAAGACATTCCCATTTGCTTGGAGCACTAACTTTTTCCACCTTATAATGCTACTGATCAAAGCAGAATCAATTGTCTCCTATATATTTAGTTGTATTTCATCATAGCAAAAAATTTCAACAGGTAATCAATTTTAAGACATTTTTATGGAAGACTCTTTCTTTAGCTTATCCTAGTTTGAACTAAAAAGGTAACCATGTTGGTTATATCTTATAGAATAGAATAAATCAACATTTCGTCTTCAAAATTGTAAGGGTTGAAGAATTTAAAGAATCTAATACTTCAACTTTACAAAATAGTAAACCAAAAATATCTAGCACTTGGTCCCATAAGTGTAGCTCAAATGGTAGCTACTAGGGATATTATTGGAGTGGTCGGGGTTCGAACCCTAGATTCCATATTTCTCCACATTTAAATGTGTGGGAGTTTAGTCACTAGGTTACTTGACAAAAAAAAATATCTATTACTTGGTAAACATCTACAAAAATAATCAATCAAAAAAGAAAACTCGTACTTATAAACTGTGGTGTTAATTTTGGAAAAATGAACAAATTGATCTATATTGTTCAATTTAACAGAGTAAAATATTATTTCATAAATTACAGAAACAAATTGACTAATTTCAAGAACATAAATTTGAATTCAATATTAAATCTATAGCCAAAACGACAGTGAAAACGGGAGAATAAAAAAAAAACTAGATCACTTGAAAATTACAGTAATTGCATTTATAGGCCTTTGATGTTTGATCACATTGGTGATAAGGTGTGACATCGTAATTTTTAGTATTTGAGAGTTCTATTTTTTTTTTTTTTTTGCAACTTAGAAGTCAACAAATCACGTACAAAATGCTGATATAGTAAAATACAAATCATCTAATCTTTAATCGGAAAACCTAAATCCAGCTTAAAGAGATTTCCAAAAATCAAATTTGATTAGATTCTATTTTATGGAATGGAGAAGGTTTCACTTTCTTTCTACACACCTTTTGCCTTTTAATGAAAGACGGGGAGATATTGAGTCAATGATCAATAAAGAAAGTCAAGAAATTTTGGCTAGGACTAATGAAAGGAAATATGACACCCCATAGTGGAAATCTACAATAAAAGAATATGAAGGGAAAGCTATATTAGTGGGTTAGGGAAACAAATATTTGGGCTCACAAAGATACTATACTAAACCTTTAAATGAAATCGATTGGTGGAAATTGGTTGATGAAATTAAGCCAGGTTGGTGGTGATGATTCTATAATGTCAATATTTATTTGAGAAATAATATTATTAGAGTATTCCAATGATTTTTCTTATGAAACTTATTTTTAGTTTCATAAATTCTTAATAAATGGTCTTTAATGCTACGTCATATTTTTGCAACATATATATTTTGCTTCAATGATAAAAAACATAAGGTACCATATATTAATCATGATAGAATACTTATTGCAACTAAATATTAATGTTAATCAATCGATAGTTGGTTTAACGGTGATTGGTGCTGAACTTAGTATGGAGGTTCACGGTTTGATCTCCACAACTACGATCAGGATGAGCTGAAATCACTTGATTCCAGAATTGACCCTCGAACCAGATTAAGCGGCTGGTGAAAACTAAAAACTAAACATTAATGGTGATAGCGTATCTTATTTAAATTATTTTTGCAGATTATATGATACTCACTTTGCTACATCAAGTTCATCCTTCTGCGATACTCACTAATATACTTTTATTGAAGATACTCTTAGTAACCAAGAAGAGTATAAAACCAATTTCAGCGATTTTAGGGTCCGCTTCTCTTGAGATTTTATGTCCGATATCACATTTTTTATATTTATTTATTTTTGATCAAGTAGTTTAGTAGCTTGAAATTTCAACCTTAAGATAGATAAATGAGACGACCAGTGTTGAAATTATATTCTCCAACATATATAATTTATTATCTCTGTCAAGTGAGCTCACATGACAATATTTTTTATATTTAGTCGGTCATAGACAATAAAATTTGAACTTAAAATAAATTTTCCACTAATCGATCATTAGGACAAATATTAATTCTCTATGTGTAAGAAAAAAAAAGAGTATAAAAGCAAGTAGATCGAAATCCAGCTCATATAGTTCTTCAGGACCCCACGTGGAGAGGACTATGCCAGTTCACGGACTCCCTTGCTTTGTAGGGTTTTTTATTAACATTAAAAAAAAAACCTCAAGGTTGTCTCTTCGTCCCTAACGCTGGCAACAATTTAGATAATGGAGCTTGTTTGGACACAAGCTTTTAGCACAAGATTTAAGCGTGCACATACATTAAAAAAATTAAAAGAAAAATAAAATTGTCATATCAAATATTATTTTTTTTTGAACAAACTAAAATGAGATATATATTAAAAAACAGTCTCACCACTGTCACTAGCACAAGGTGTGCCAAAATCGACTACAAATGTTTACAACAAATCAAGTACAAACTATAAACAAATCATACAAAGCCCAAATAAAGAAACGGATCAGACCACCAGCTATGGTAGTTGGAGACTAAAGTCACGTACGTCGTCTTCAACCACCTATATGAAAATAGTTTGATCTTATCCAACAATTGGAGAATAGTACATGTTGAGCCGCTGAATAGTATATGATTTATTTCCGTCCAAATAACCCAAACATAAGCCAACCAAACAAGCTGCATAAAAGACCGACGTGCTCAAGAACCACCTGCTGAATAAGTGAACTGGACAAAATGGTCACACAAAGAAATATAATCCACCATAGGAACACCAATCTACGAACGAACCAATGTCCAAAGGGAACCAAAAATACTTCATGAAAGGAACAAGTGATGGGCCGATTCAACCTCTCCACATCCAGAAACACAAGAAATAGCTGTAGATGATAAAAATGCCTCGGGTAACCAGATTGGCTTTAGTGGGCAGCCGATCCCGCAGAAGACGCCACGCAAAAATAGATACCTTAAAGGGTACCTGTCTGCGCCAAATAAGATCATGACTACCATCCAAAGTAACCGAGTCCTGAGAAGTCAAGAGCTGATAAGCGCGCGTGTTGGTGTAAGCCCTAGAGGCCAATTATTTATAATTGCATAATAAATGTATTGAATAATTTACTTATTAAATAAAGGCGTTTCTTTATTATGTTTATGTGTTAAATAATAATAGAGTCCCTAGAATAGTAAGTTCATTGTATGGAATGTTAAGTATGACTTAATCGTGAGATTCCATTAAATATAAGAACACTATTCTTAAACATATCCATAGTCAAGCTTTATTGTGAAATGGGATAACGTTAAAGCATAAAGACTATTATGTTGGTAGACTGATGATCATATCTCACTGATCATGGATAATGAGTTATCAAGTCTTCACATAGATATAAATGTTAAGGGTAACTTTATATCGGATTGACCCACCATGAGAATACTACATAGAGTGTTATGAAATGTCATAAGTTTTCTCATAGTGATAAAAGGTGTATTCCACCCTTCGACCTGAAACCACTATGTACCCTAGATGCAGGAGTGTAATACCTTGTTGCCATTCAAACGTTATCCGTAACTGGATAATTATAAAGTTGGTTGATGGGTATCCCACGAATCATGCTGAGGGACATGAGTGACCTAGATGGAATTTGTCCCTCCTACATAACGGGAGATATGTCTATGGGCCCAATATTGAACTAGACAAGGATGACATACTATGCCTTGTGTTCAATATAGACATGAGGACAAAAGGGTAATTGTGCACAAGATATTTATCACGGAAAGGTTAGTCAGATCACGTGACATTCCTGTGACTTGGGTAACAGTGATGTGTTGCTAGATACCGCTCACTGTTTATAATATTACGATTAATATTATTGCCAACGTCATAAGAACCTACAGGGTCACACACATAAGGACAGTTAAGAAGGGAAAAATAAGTAAGACTTATTGTGGGGGTGCAGTTAGTGAAAAACGGTTATTGGGCTTGAGAAGCCCAATTTCGTGTAAACTAAAGACCTCATAAGAAACTCTATAAATAGAGCCTTATGAAGTTCAGTAGTTACGTTTTTTTGAAACCCTAACTGAGTTTAGAAAATTCTGAATTTCTCTAAACCCTAAACCGTACAAAATTCCCTCAGCCTTCATCCAAGAACAGCTAGCACTGTGAGATCGAAGGTTCCTGTTCGTGTGGACTAAGTGGAGGTGCTGCAAGTGCGGTGCTTGTGATCAAGAAAGGCGGCCACAGATTTGTTCTTCAAAGGTAATATTCTAGACCTGATCATGCTCATTCACAAGAATCCATTGATGGGAAATTTTAATTTTAAAATTCCGCTGCGTTTATAAAAGTGTTTTATGAAACGATTTCCCAACAGTGGTATCAGAGCCACTTGTGAAACCATGAATCGGTTTGTTGTTTATTACTGTTTTATTAATATGGTTTTGAATCGGTATTAATAATAAGAACAACAAGGATTAATAAAATTTGATTGATCGGTTTTAAAATATATATGTGATATATATTTCTGATACGACGCATCGGTGTATGTGATACATTGATCGTGTCATTCATTCGAATGTTTGAGTGATTGGCGTTTAATTTGGATGATTGTGAGCGTGAGCTTCGGAACCGTTTATGGTGAAGCATCATATATCCGATCGTTCATCTAGAACTAGCAGTCCTGAAACGTTTTGATGAATGGTGGTTGTATTAGGGTTTATAACAATACAAGTGTTGTGTTGTTATATAAACAGAACATATTGTTCATTAAAAGTTTTAAGTGATTGTCGTGAGCATGGATGATTGTGAGCGTGAGCTTCGGAACCGATAACTGGTGAAGCATCATATATCCAATCGTCTATGGTGAACAAAATCCTGAAACGTTTTGATGAATGATTACTGTAACAATACAAGGGTTGCGTTGTTATAAAAACAGAGTACGGCTAGGGTTTGTATCTGAAGCATCAAGTGTTGGTGCGATTAAGATTCATTGATGAAGTGTTCATCGAAATTTAGCTTCCGGGGCTCCGCCACGGAGGCCCCGCAAGGGGCGCTGCCCCTTTGAACCCCGTCCGCTGACCGGTCAGCGGAACCACCGTCCGCTGACCGGTCAGCGGAACCCCCGGCTAACTCTGCGTAAGGTGATCAATCATGGTGTTTTATTAATTGGACTAATATAATAATAATAAATTGTGTGTTTATTGTTATTAAAGTTGCATGATGAATGGTTATGGCCTTAGTTCTTCTTTTCGTTTTATTTGGGATTTTAAATACGGCCTGCGTGTCGTGCCTCTCTTATATTTTCTTGATGTAATTTCTTTTCTCATCTCACTCCCTCGTATGAACACGAGTTTCTTGTAGTGATGTAATATAAGATTAGCAAATAGGACAGGAAGGACATCAATGAAGATCTATCTTGGAGTAGTATAGGTCGTTCTTAGATATAGCATAGGTTCTCTCATTTGCTTGAGGGAACAATCACGCTAGGGGCCATAACCATATCATTTTATTATATTATGTATGTTGATGCATGTTATGTATGGAGTGACGTTATTGTATGTAAGCCGTGGTAAGGTGAGATCAAATTAATTATAAAAGCCCTCAAAAGAATTAATATTAAGTTTTATTGCTTTCCAACGAATAGCGCCCTTCAAGATCAATATCGATCAATGTAGGTTTTGCCAACGCAAAGTGCATTGTCAATATTGATAAGTTGCGGTGAGGTAATTTATTTATCCGATCGCTATTTAATGGGTCTAACTTAACTAAAGAAAATATAATAAGATTATATGACTTTAGAAGCAAGTATTGGGTTATTCCATATGATGGATTAGAATAAGTGTTATTCACCCAATAGAAAGGATATGAGAGTTATATGAGATACAATTGGAAAGGAGTTTCCTACCTAAATAACTAAGTTTTGTGTAATCAGCCCAACGCTGACTTAAAACGAAGTGAAATATGGATCTCATTCTCACTAGAAAATCTTCCAACGGGATTTTCCGAATCAAATGTCGAGGGTCATTTGTTTTGAGTAAAATAGTGAGAGAGCATGTTTAATTAAAGGCCTAATTAAATGTGTATTAAAATTGTTCAATACTTATATTTTCACTTTTACAATTGTAGATCACCATGTCAAACACCAATACTTCGAACAACATTTTGCGAAGCATTCTTGACAAAGAGAAATTGTCTGGGACAAATTTTCTTGATTGGCATCGTAACTTGAGGATAGTCCTCATGCACGAGAAAAAGCTGTATGCTATTGAGGAACCCCAACCTAACCCTGAGGATGAACCTGCCGCCAATGCTCCTAAGGCACAAAGGGATGCTTATCAGAAGCGTCTTGATGATGCCATGGATGCAAAGTGCCTCATGCTGGCTACCATGACCTCTGAGCTTCAGAAGCAACATGAGGACATGAATGCGTTCGATATGATCGAACACTTGAAAACGCTCTATCAAGAGCAAGCCAGGATTGAGAGGTTTGAGGTTTCCAAAGCCCTGTTTTCAGCCAAGCTATCTGAGGGATCTCTAGTAAGTCCACATGTGCTCAAGATGATTGGGTACGTGGGGAACTTAGAAAAATTGGGATTTCCACTTGGAAATGAGCTTGCAACTGATCTAATCTTGCAATCGTTGCCGGAGAGTTTTAATCAGTTTGTTCTAAACTTCACCATGTCGGACATGGAGAAGACTCTACCACAACTGCTAGGCATGTTGAGGCAAGCTGAGCAAAACATGAAAACAAAAGGGAAGTCCAACCATGTTCTTATGATTGGCAATGGAAACAAAGGGAAGGGCAACAAAGGGAAGGGAGTCAAAGGGAAGGGCAAGGAAGTTGCCAAACCCAAACCTACCCCTAAAGCCTTGAAGCCCACTGGGGGAGTTGCAAAGGAGGGTAGGTGCTTCCACTGTAACAAGACTGGACATTGGAAGAGGAACTGCCCAAAATACCTGGAAGATAAAAAGAATGGAGTAGAGAGCTCCAATTCAGCAGGTATCTTTGTTATTGAAATTAATTTATCTACTTCTTCTACATGGGTATTAGATACCGGATGTGGTTCTCACATTTGTACTAATGTGCAGGGGCTGCAAAGGAGTAGAGGATTGGCTAAAGGTGAAGTCGACCTACGAGTGGGAAATGGAGCAAGAGTTGCCGCATTAGCTGTAGGAATTTATAATTTGACTTTACCTTCTGGTTTAATAATACAGTTAGAGAACTGTTTTTATGTACCTGCCATTAGCAGGAATATTATTTCTGTTTCTTGTTTGGATAAACTTGGCTTTTCATTTATAATAAAGAACAATTGTTGCTCCATTTATTTAAATGATATCTTTTATGCCACAGCACAAATGAGTAATGGATTATATATTCTTGATCTTGAAATGCCAATATATAACATTGATACAAAAAGGATTAAACCAAATGAGTTAAATCCTACATACCTTTGGCACTGTCGTTTAGGCCATATAAATGAGAAACGCATTTCCAAGCTCCATAAAGATGGGCTCTTGGATTCATTTGACTATGAATCTTTTGAAACATGCAGATCTTGTTTATTGGGAAAAATGACAAAGACCCCATTCACTGGTAAAGGTGAAAGGGCAAGTGATCTTTTGGCTCTCATACATACTGATGTATGTGGACCATTGAACACACACGCTAGAGGAGGTTTTCAATACTTCATTACATTTACTGATGACTACAGTAGATATGGATATGTGTATCTAATGAAGCATAAATCTGAATCCTTTGAAAAGTTCAAAGAATTTAAAAATGAAGTACAAAACCAACTAGGAAAGAAAATCAAAATCCTTCGATCAGATCGAGGAGGTGAGTATTTAAGCCTAGAATTTGATGACCATCTAAAAGAGTGTGGGATCTTATCCCAACTCACTCCTCCTGGAACACCACAATGGAATGGTGTGTCTGAGAGAAGAAACCGAACCTTGTTGGACATGGTGCGGTCTATGATGAGTCACGCTGATCTTCCAAACTCCTTTTGGGGACATGCCCTATTAACAGCAGCTTATACACTTAACCGTGTTCCTTCTAAAACGGTTGAAAAGACACCATATGAGATGTGGAGTGGCAAGAAACCACATATGTCTTACTTAAAGATTTGGGGTTGCGAAGTTTATGTAAAACGTCAAATTTCTACTAAACTTGAACCTAAATCTGACAAGTGCTTCTTTGTGGGATATCCAAAAGAGACAAAAGGATATCACTTCTACAATCCTTCTGAGGGCAAAGTGTTTGTCGCTCGAACAGGAGTATTCCTAGAAAAGGACTTTGTTTCCAAAGGAATCAGTGGGAGGAAAGTAGATCTTGAAGAAATTCACGATCCACAAAGTAATGACACACCAATGGAGGAACAAGAGCGGGATGCACAAGATGTTGTGACAGAGAATCCTGCTCATATAACACAAGAACCACGTAGGTCCAACAGGATACGTCAAGAACCTGAAAGATATGGATATCTCATATCGGATCAAGGTGATGTATTACTCATGGATCAAGATGAGCCTGTGACTTACCAAGAGGCCATTACTGGCCCTGAATCTGAGAAGTGGCTTGAAGCCATGAAATCTGAAATGGATTCCATGTACACAAATCAAGTTTGGAACTTGGTGGAAGCTCCTGATGGGATTAAACCCATAGGATGCAAGTGGGTCTTTAAGAAGAAGATTGACATGGATGGAAAGGTACAGACCTACAAAGCGCGATTGGTTGCTAAAGGTTTCAAACAAATTCATGGGGTAGACTATGATGAAACATTTTCACCAGTTGCTATGATCAAATCCATTCGGATCTTACTTGCCATCGCTGCATACTATGATTATGAAATCTGGCAGATGGATGTAAAAACTGCCTTCCTTAATGGGAGTCTCCTTGAGGATGTGTATATGACACAACCTGAAGGCTTTTGCATTCCAGGAGAAGCCAAAAAGATATGCAAATTACAGCGGTCAATCTACGGATTGAAGCAAGCTTCCAGAAGTTGGAATCTTCGTTTTGATGAAACTGTAAAACAGTACGGATTCATTCAAAATGAAGATGAGCCTTGTGTTTACAAGAAGGTTAGTGGGAGCATAGTCGCATTCCTAGTATTATATGTAGATGACATACTATTAATAGGAAACGACATCCCTACCTTGCAACAAATTAAAACTTGGTTAGGGAATTGCTTTTCTATGAAAGATCTGGGTGAAGCAGCCTATATATTAGGAATAAAGATCTATAGAGATAGATCACAAAAACTGCTTGGCCTGAGCCAGAGTACATACATAGATAAAGTGTTAAGACGCTTTAATATGCATGATTCCAAGAAAGGATTCATTCCTATGCAACATGGCCTATGTCTTTCAAAGACACAGTCTCCTTCATCTAAGGAAGAAAGAGACCGCATGAGTAAGATCCCTTATGCATCGGCTATAGGATCTATCATGTATGCCATGATATGTACTCGACCAGATGTTTCATATGCCTTAAGCGCAACAAGCCGTTATCAGTCTGATCCTGGTGAGGCTCATTGGGTGGCTGTCAAGAACATCCTTAAATACTTAAGGAGGACTAAAGACTCATTCCTAATATATGGAGGCCAAGAAGAGCTAAATGTAATTGGTTACACTGATGCTAGCTTCCAAACAGATAGGGATGACTTTAGGTCGCAATCAGGCTATGTGTTTTGCATAAATGGTGGCGCTGTGAGCTGGAAGAGTTCAAAGCAAGATACAGTTGCTGATTCTACAACCGAAGCTGAGTACATCGCTGCATCAAATGCAGCAAAGGAAGCTGTTTGGATAAAGAAGTTCATTACTGAACTTGGCATATTCCCTAGCATTGTGGATCCCATTGAATTATTTTGTGACAACAATGGTGCAATCGCACAAGCTAAGGAACCTAGATCTCACCAAAAGTCCAAACACATACTCAGGCGCTATCATCTTATTCGAGAAATAATTGATAGAGGAGATGTGAAAATATGCAGAGTACCAACACTTGACAATGCTGCTGATCCACTTACAAAGCCTCTTGCTCAGCCGAAGCATGAGGGCCACACTAGGGGCATAGGTATTAGGAGTATGCCTGATTGGCTCTAGTGCTAGTGGGAGATTGTTGGTGTAAGCCCTAGAGGCCAATTATTTATAATTGCATAATAAATGTATTGAATAATTTACTTATTAAATAAAGGCGTTTCTTTATTATGTTTATGTGTTAAATAATAATAGAGTCCCTAGAATAGTAAGTTCATTGTATGGAATGTTAAGTATGACTTAATCGTGAGATTCCATTAAATATAAGAACACTATTCTTAAACATATCCATAGTCAAGCTTTATTGTGAAATGGGATAACGTTAAAGCATAAAGACTATTATGTTGGTAGACTGATGATCATATCTCACTGATCATGGATAATGAGTTATCAAGTCTTCACATAGATATAAATGTTAAGGGTAACTTTATATCGGATTGACCCACCATGAGAATACTACATAGAGTGTTATGAAATGTCATAAGTTTTCTCATAGTGATAAAAGGTGTATTCCACCCTTCGACCTGAAACCACTATGTACCCTAGATGCAGGAGTGTAATACCTTGTTGCCATTCAAACGTTATCCGTAACTGGATAATTATAAAGTTGGTTGATGGGTATCCCACGAATCATGCTGAGGGACATGAGTGACCTAGATGGAATTTGTCCCTCCTACATAACGGGAGATATGTCTATGGGCCCAATATTGAACTAGACAAGGATGACATACTATGCCTTGTGTTCAATATAGACATGAGGACAAAAGGGTAATTGTGCATAAGATATTTATCACGGAAAGGTTAGTCAGATCACGTGACATTCCTGTGACTTGGGTAACAGTGATGTGTTGCTAGATACCGCTCACTGTTTATAATATTACGATTAATATTATTGCCAACGTCATAAGAACCTACAGGGTCACACACATAAGGACAGTTAAGAAGGGAAAAATAAGTAAGACTTATTGTGGGGGTGCAGTTAGTGAAAAACGGTTATTGGGCTTGAGAAGCCCAATTTCGTGTAAACTAAAGACCTCATAAGAAACTCTATAAATAGAGCCTTATGAAGTTCAGTAGTTACGTTTTTTTGAAACCCTAACTGAGTTTAGAAAATTCTGAATTTCTCTAAACCCTAAACCGCACAAAATTCCCTCAGCCTTCATCCAAGAACAGCTAGCACTGTGAGATCGAAGGTTCCTGTTCGTGTGGACTAAGTGGAGGTGCTGCAAGTGCGGTGCTTGTGATCAAGAAAGGCGGCCACAGATTTGTTCTTCAAAGGTAATATTCTAGACCTGATCATGCTCATTCACAAGAATCCATTGATGGGAAATTTTAATTTTAAAATTCCGCTGCGTTTATAAAAGTGTTTTATGAAACGATTTCCCAACACCGCGAACAGAGTAACCGTGCTCGGGATCATGCAACCAAAGCCACCTATCAGAAAGCTGAACCTGCAAAGTGACACCAAGTAAGGTCTGACACTGCCCCAACATCTCCTCCTCTCATTCCCTCAACTGCCTCCTCCACACCCACGCCCCCCATCCCCACACCCTAAAGAAGCCATCTCAACTACCTACCCTGATTTTTTCTCAGATAAGTCAAACAATCATCTAAACCTCTGACACAACGAAATCTCTCATATCCAAGGATCAGTCCAAAACAAGGTATCAGACTCATCCCCCACCTTTTTCAAAACACTCTCTCCAAACCAGCCTCCCGCAGACCCTCTAACACTGTCCCTAATCCTCACGATCTCCCTCCACCATGAAGACCAACGAGGATCCCCCGCTTTCACCCTACCACCCTTCAGACCATAACGAGCTGCTAGCACTATAAACCACAGACCCCCTCTATCTACCAACAACCTCCAACACCATTTCCCTAATAGAGCTAAATTAAACTCCCTCAACTGTCGCACCCCCAAACCCCCATACTCCTTACGCATACGTGATAAAGATCAAATATATTATTTTAATCATTTTTACTTTATCTTTTGTATATCTTGTGAGTGTACATAACAACAAATATTTGAGTTTATATCTAGAGAAGTAGTATTTCTTTAGATAATGACTCATTGTGCCTCTTACCTTTCTCTATTCTTTGTGGGTGGTGGCCTGGTGGGGGTCGGTATGTGTGCTTGTTGTGTCTATGTTTAGGAAAATGCTTGTTTGTACGATTTAGTCCATACAAGAAATGTGAGAATGATGTGGCACTTAACAATTTTTCGGTTTCCATTGAATTTCGGCTCCCATCCATTTTGTTTTTTGTTTACCAAGTTTCATTTTCTTTTAAGGCAAAAAATTGGGAAAACAATTTAACTCATTCTCTCTACCGGCACATAACATATCAAAATTACACTGAGTAGTTCCATCATTGTGATTCGTAAGATATCAATTCCATCTTTTTGAAATTTCACTATTAATGATCTATCCATTTTTTTTAATCTTTTTTACTTTCTGATTTTAATATCTAGCTGTTTAATTAAGCTTTCAAGTGTGGAGCTTCACTCAAACAACAAACTCTTTTGCTTGGTATTGTTGTCTTCGTTTATGGAGAAGGGAGAGACCGTAGACGATCAGTAGACCCATGAACAACACACATTTTCTTGATCAATTTTCAACTGATGTTGATTGGCACTATCAAATAATCTATTAAGGAGATGTACCTTTGACATAGTAGAGAAGATTATACGTGGAAGTTTAAGAATTAGAGTAAAAGCTTATCTGTGGAACGCTAAAAGGTGAGAAGTGTGTGGAAGCTTAAGAATTGGTGCGGCGGTTTCTTTCCGGAGTAGCTTTTATTTTATTTATTATTTATTTACAAAAACCTAAAACCATTGATTTAGTAATTATGTGGGGACATGGCACGTGCAAGTCATGCATTCTTGCATTTCGTTTGTTGACCGTTCGTACCAAATAATGGTGCCGCTATGTTTGTTTAGTTTTTATTTAATGTATGAGACGCTTCAAATAGAATTATCAATTAAGAGATTTTGGGGGGGGGGGGGGGGAAAGATGAATATATAGTAAGCTATAAAATTCAGTAAAATAGAATAAAAACAAATCAGTTTAAAAGATGTTTTCCAGTATCATGTTAACATTGGAAAACCAAAGAGAATCCAGGTTTGCTTCTCAAACATTTAATATAAAAAAAAAATCGGATTTGGAAAGCATGGTAACCACAAAATTGCGTTTCAACATCATATTTTGCCGTGAATTTGAGAAGCTATATCAATCTTAATATGTACACATTTTTTGGATTTATCGATCCCATCGAGATTCTTTAGTAAATTTTTTAACGAGATAAATATTGCTTATGTCATTGACGGCTCATCGAGATTCTTTAGTAAAATTTTTAACGAGATAAATATTGCGTATGTCATTGACGGCTCATTTTAACTTTTGGCATAGTTTTCAATATATTTTTTAGGGCAAAATTATATTACAAGTCCTTTATCTTATTTTTTTGTAACAGTTTGATCTTTTATCTTTTTTTTTGGTAACAATTTAGTCCTTTATTTTTTTTTTTGTAACACTTTGGTCCTTATCTTATTTATTTATAAAAAATAAAGGACCAACGTGTTACAAATAACAAAAGATAAAGGACCAAACTGTTACAAAAAAGGGGACTAAAGTGTTACAAATAAAAAACATAAAGGACTAAAGTGTTACAAATAAAAGATAAAGGACCAAAGTGTTACAAAAAAAAGATAAAGGACCAAAATGTTACAAAAAAATAAGATAAAGGATTTGTAGTGTAATTTTGCCCTTTTTTTATAAGCAAAAAGTAATCCGTCCATTTCATATTATAAGAAAAAAATCACATTTTCTTGTCCCAAATTATAAGTAAAAACAATTTACTTTTATCATTTTCAAAATTTACTTTTACTTACTCTCATGAAATTTAATGTAAATTGTATTTAATTTATTCTCTTTCTTCTTTTTCTCATAATCGATAACCAATCAAAATTCTTTTTATATCTTCCAATGAAACTTATTTCAAGAAAAACAAAAAAAGTCATACATCAAATTATCATATTCAACTTTTCTTAATAAGTGTGAAAACATTTTTTTCTTATAATATGAGAGGGAGTATAAAAGAAGTATTAAAAGCATCTCCAATAGCGCACCCATCACCAAATTATTTTGTGTATCCATTAAAGTCACGTCATCTTGAATCAACTCACTCTTTTTTACTCAAATGTTACGATTTTAATTTTAGGCTTAAATGCAGTTTTGGCCCCCCAAGTTTCACAATTGCTTGATTTTGGCCCCCCACGTTTCAATTGCTTGATTTTAACCCCCTAAGTTTCACAATTGCTTGATTTTAGCCCTCCAAGTTTAAATTGCTCGATTTTGGCCCCCCAAGTTTACCCCCTTTTGCATTTGCTAGCCCCCCGTTGAATATTTTGATTAAAAATTGGTTATGTAGCATTTTAAAATTAAATAAGTATTTTAAAATAAATAAATAAATTACAAATTGTTTTTAAAAATAAATTATAAAATATTTTTCTTATTATATGTAGTTTGTAAAATAATTTTGTTATATAAAAAAGTAAAAAAAACATTTTATGAACTATTTTTTAAAAACTTTGTAAACTTTTTTTTAAATAAAAAATAATTATTAAACCTTTTATTAAAAAAACAATTTTTAATACATTTTTATAAAAGCAAATATTATTATTTTTTAATTTTTTTAATTAAAACATATTTTTAATTTTTTTTTTAAATGTCACATAAGCAATTTTTAGTCAAAAAAGTCAATGGGGGCCAGCAAATGCAAAATGGGGTAAACTTGGGGGGCCAAAATCGAGCAATTAAAACTTGGAGGGCTAAAATCAAGCAATTGTGAAACTTAGAGGGTTAAAATCAAGCAATTGAAATGTAGGGGGCTAAAATCAAGCAATTATGAAACTTGAGGGGCCAAAACTGCATTTAAGCCTTAATTTTAAAGAACTTAAATTGGACCCCACTATTTAACCTCACATATTAATATTTTAAGTTAAAAAAGACTAAAAGCTAACAAACAATATTATTATTTAAATTGCCTCAACAGAAATATTATTATTTACATACTCTCTCCGACTTTAATTATAAGTAAATATCACTTTTTAAATACATTGAATAACTAATATATTTAGTTTAAAAAACTGGATTAGATACATTAGTTATTCAATATATCTAAAAAGTAACATTTGCTTATAATTCAGGCCGGAGGGAGTACCTTTCAAGTTGTGTTGCATTCTCAAGTTATGGTACCGTCATGCTGGCGTACTACAGTAGCAATATTGCCAAAATACCTTTATGTCATGTAACTCCAGCTGGCGAACAAATTTAGAGAGCTTGAGTTGCTCTAACAGTATAGACAACGGAGGTCTTCAAGTTTGAGTACTTAACTCGGTCTTATATGTACACATCATTCATTTATTATTTATTAATAATAGTATTTAATAAGTACTCAATCTTCTTTAAAAAAAAAGTACTCAATCTCTTCAACTCAACACCTCTTAAAAAAGTTCTAAATATGTCTCACTAATAACTCTATATCTCATCAATAATTCTACATCCTTATAAGAATGTCCCACAAAAATATATTATAATGAGAATAGAGAGTACCTATTTGAGAAGCAATACCTATTAGATACTCAATGGATATTGCTCCGATGATAGTACCTATATAAGTACCTAATAGATACTACCACTAGTGATGGTCTAAGGATACTTCAACCAATACAAGAAAAAGTTTTAGATGTTTTGAATGCAATCTAAAAGATTAATAAACCAATTAATATAGGAATAATATAAATTCCTTCCACTCCTACTAACAAACTAAAAACAAGAAAAGTGTCTAATTGGTATAGTTTTCAATAGGGTAAATAGGGTTTTGCCCCCTGCAAAATAAGCTAATTTTGCATTACCCCCTGCAAAAAAAAAAAACTTGGGATTACCCCCCTACAATATGAAGATTCTCTCTTTTTACCCCCTGCTTGACAACTTGGCATAGAATCTTTATTTTTTATGAGGTGGCATGCATATGTGGCATTTATTTCATTTTTATTTTTGTAATTTGCACATGTCATTTTTATTATTAAATAAATTGGTGACAAATATTTAAAAAATTCCACTTAATTAGTTTTTAAAAAAATAAAAAATATTGTGTCAAAAAAAATTATTAAAAATAAAATATGTTAATTCAAAAAGATATGTTAATCCATTGTTTCTAACGCAAAAAAAAAAAAACTCACAATCTTTTCCTGTAACATAACACAAATCTTTCTCCTTCTCATTCTTCTTTTCAAAACCCAAAATTATTTTTTCTCTAACACAAACTCAGAATCCCAGAATCCTTTTTCTCTAAAATAAAATCTAGAAATCCGCCGAATCACTCCGCCGAATTCGTCGAAACAAATGATTGATGAAGAACAAAGGCAGGAACTAAGAACCAGATTTCCTATAAAGGCAGAAACTGGGTTTTTGAATTTATGGGTTAGGGATTGAATTGATGGGATGAAGAATTGGGAAGAAGAATTATGTTTTTGGGTTAGGAAGAAATTGGGTTGTTGCAAAGGGATGAAGAATAGAAGAACAAAAGAAATTTATGATTATGTTTCTGGGTTTACCGAGATTGATTTTTGGAAGAAAAAAAATTGGGTTCTTTTTGGATTGTTGTTCTTGGTGGTGTTGATGTTGTTGTTGTTCTTGGTGGTGTTGATGTTGTTGTTCTTGTTGAATGATGAAAGTTATCGTGGTAGGGATGAAGGGGAAATTAGAAAAGAATTTATTATTATTTTTTTAATTTTTAGTTTATTTAATAATAAAAATGACATGTGCAAATTAAAAAAAATTAAAAAAAAATAAATAAATGCCACGTGTGCATGCCACCTCATAAAAAATAAAGATTCTATGCCAAGTTGTCAAGCAGGGGGTAAAAAGAGAGAATCTTAATATTACAGGGGGGTAATCCCAAGTTTTTTTTTGCAGGGGGTAATGCAAAATTGGCTTATTTTGCAGGGGGTAAAACCCTATTTACCCTTTTCAATATTATATTTGTGTAATTTTTCTTCCTTTATCTTGATTTTATGATAAGTCATCTTTTTGCCTTGTCTTAAAGAAAGGATATAAGTAGTTCAACAACTGAATTAAGAATTACCCTTTTGGGATGAAAAATGTTCTGTAGCCAAGGAGGTAATGTGGCTTACATTCTTAGTGTTTATTTGGTTTATAAAATAACATAGCTTATTATATTATTATATTATTCATCTGTTTTTTTAGTGTTCATTAACATCGAATTTAGCGTTCCTATTTAACTGTCTATTTAATATTTTAAGGGTACGATTTGTTGATAATACTTATTGTCAATTACTTTTATCTTTTTAAATTAAATAAAACTAATTAATGCTATATATTTAGAAAACTAAAAAACAAAATTACTTTTTTTTGGTACATAACATATTAAATTTTGTTTTTTTTACATAATATATTAAATTTATTGAAAAAAGAAAGTGTGTGAAAAAAAATGAATTTATTGGTATAATAGGAAAATAAAATGCAAAAATACTTTCTTAATTTGGTGTTACTATTCTAAACGGACACTTAAAAGGAAACGAATGAAGTAGTTTATAATTTTACGATACACTAGATGTTATGTTGAACATCGCAGCTTTTTTAACGTGTTTATAGTTTTTTTTTTATAGATACACCTTCCGGTTCTATATATAAGAAAAATTTTGTTTTTTAGATTCATTGTAAAACTGGTGTATCTAAATAACATTATAGCCTAAATACATTAATTTTACAATAAATTTAAAAAATAAAATTTTCTTATATATAAAACCGGAGGAAGTACTTTTTAAAAGTAGTGTTTTAGCTTCTTACAACTTTTTATATTCTTTTTCAGTTTTATTCTTATAACTACCAAAACATTCAAATTATAACTAACCACCGAATCAATTAAATAAGTTTTTTTTTTGTAAGAAATAATAATCACTCTTCCTCCGTTTATCTAAGCGTCCATTTAGAATAGCAACATCAAATTAAGAAAGTGTATTTTTGCACCTTATCTTCCTATTATACTCTAATTTTAAATTAATCCACCAATAAAATTCTATTTTTTTGCATACGCTTTCTGTTTCCAATAAATTTAATATATTATGCACACGCAAAAAATTAATATGTTATATAAAAAAAAAATTAAGTTTTCCAAATATATAACATTAATTAGTTTTATTGAAAAAAATAAGAGTAATTGACAAAGAGTGCAATTGACAAATCGTACCCTTAAAATATCAGATGGACAGTTAAATAGAAACGCTAAATCCGACGTAAATTTTTTTTAAAAAAAACGGAGGGAGTATGTCCTTCTATGTTATTTTTAATCTACAACATCTAAATTTACCAAACACTTTAATTAACTTCAATTATGTAATTTTTCTTCTATAAGGCATCAACTATGAGTTATCAACTATAAACTAAATCTATGTTGATTGACGATAATTTAATTTTACCATATAGTACAACCTAAATCTATGTTGATTGACGATAATTTAATTTTACCATCACAACCCTTATTAATTCAGAATCTTCTAATTTGCCTTGAAAGCACTGTTGTTCTATGTATGGGCTCGACGTGGGCATCTGAGAGTTGAGGATTTGGCGCAAACTCTCCACAATCAAAGTTGAATCTCAAAGTTTTTCATAGGCAGTGTCCCACTCTACTTCCATTTAATGGCGATTTGAGGTTCATTTATGTTTTTTGTTTTATCTGGTGGTGTCAATCACTTTGATTGATGGATGAAATACAAACCCATTTAATTATGTTTAATTTTTTCGTCTGCTTGCCTCTCTTTGTTGCCTATAAATTGTGTTTCATAATGAATTGATATGTATAATCTTGTGTGAGGATATTTCAATTAAGTATTTTGCTATGAATACTCCTTTTGATTTGGTTGGTTCTGTTTCTCCCGGTAGAGATTCATGGCGTTTCAAAGTGCGTGTTGTTCGCTTATGGAGTGTTTCTGCTTTTTTGTACCTTGATCAGGTTAACTCGATTGAGATGGTGCTGATTGATGAGAAGGTATGTTAATTGTGTTGCATTTGTAGTGTTGTTATAGTTTATATTTTTTATGGTGAAGTCAGATTTGTAGTTGTTATTATTTTTGTTGCTTCTTTTTTATTATTTAATTATGAGTTTTGTTTTGATTGTTATAAAGGGGGCTAAGATTCATGCAACTATTCGCCGTCAACTACTCTATTTGTTTGCTTCCAAGGTTGCTGAAGGGAATGTTTATAAGATGTCTTATTTCAGTGTTATGCCAGAATCTGGTTTGTATCGTACAACCACACATCCATACAAACTGATGTTTGAGATGAAGACAAAGGTTCAGATATCTGAAAGTAGTAAAATAGATCTATATGGATTATCTCCCACCTCTATTGATGAAATTTGTGGCTATGGACCTGATCATGACTTTTTAGTTGGTTAGTTTTTAAAATGTTTGATTATGGTTTAAATTATTGAATTTTGTTAATCATAAAGTTTGTATGTAATTGTTTGTAGATGTTGTTGCTTTGATTACTGGTGTTACTGAAGAAAGGGAGTATGTACGTGATGGAAAGGTTTGTAAGATGATTGTCCTTGAGCTGTCTGATAAGAGGTTTGTTAATTTTTGTTTATGGTTTGCCTGTTATGAATTTATTAACTGTCTATGGTAGGTTAATTTTGTCTGTTATTTGAGGCTTTGTTTTTTATATGTTTAGTGGGAAGTGTGGTTGTACATTGTTTGGTGCTTATGCTAATCAGCTTAAAGATTTGCTTGCCAAGAATGATGTTGGATTGCCAACTGTTGTGGTTCAGTTTGCCAAAATAAAGATGTTTGCAGGTTATGCATTTACTGTTGTTCATCCTCAAATAATTAAATTTGTGTTGATTTATGTAGTGATAGTTTAATTTTGTTTATTGTAGGTAAAGTATCAGTTCAAAATGTTATGAATGCTACAAAGATTCATGTTAATCCTTCCATCCCTGAAGTTGTTTCCTTCAAGCAAGCGTTAGTAGTTCTGTAGTTATGGATTGGTTTGGTTTTTTTTTTTATAGATTGGTTTAATGATTATTGATTAATTTTCTTTTATAGCATGGTTGTTGATGGTGCTGAAACTTCTGTTTCCATAGCTCATATTGGTCATCCTATTAAGCCATCTTTTGAAGAAGAGTTTTTGTCCAAGTATCCTAAGACTTCCATAGGTCATTTACTTGAGTTGGCTAATGATGGTATCTATATAGTTAGTGCTGTTGTTGTTGGATTGGTTGATGGTCAAGATTGGTGGTATCCTGCCTGTAAGTGTCATAAAAGTCTTACTCCTGACTCAGGGAGTTTCTTTTGCAAGAAATGTGACAAACATGTATTTAAAATGGTTCCAAGGTTTGTTTTTGTAATTTATTCTTTTGTTTTGTTATTCTATGTTATATGTATCTTTTTAATATATTGATTTATTTGTTTGATGTTAATTTTAGGTTCAGGGTTAAACTGATGGTTGATGATGGGACTGCTGAATGTGTGTTTGTTGTTTTTGATGGTGATATGAATATATTGGTTGGAAAACATTGTCAAGAATTGGTTGCTGGAGCCAAGGTTTAGTTTTTTATGTTTTTTGTTTGTTTATTATTTTGTTTTGGTTCAATTGAGTTATGTATAATGGAATTGTTTTATTTGAATAAATTGGTTATTAGGCTCAAAATGCTGGCTTTTGTCCACCTGAGTTGGAGATAGTTAAAGGGAAGAGGTTTTTGTTCAAGGTTGAGAAGTTTACATACTTAATTCTAAGGTTTGATATTCTTTTAGAGTGAAGAGGATTTGTTCTGATGTGTCTATCATTGAAACTTTTGATGCTATGAGCATTCCTAATGAAGAGGTTGATGAAGAGGTTGATGAAGAGGTTGGTGAAGGGGTTGATGAAGAGGTTGACATGATTGTTGAATGTGTTGAAGAAACTCAGTTGGGGGGGTTTGTTGGTGGTCTCATTATTTCCCCAAAGTTTGCCAAAGCTGAACATGGAGTTAATGTATGTTTTTTTTTTTATTTTGATTTGTTGGTTGATTATATTTGTAACAATAATTGTTCACTTAATTTCGTAATCATTTGTTTTTTGCCTATTATAATTTTGTCTTTTGTATCTTTCATCTCAAGGTTGGTGCTGGTACTGTAGAGCCTGAAGTCATAATGGTGTGAGAGAATTTCTTGCTGTTGATGTTGACAAGATTGTAGCTGCCAAGCGAAATTTGGCTGCTGCTTTCGATGGATGTACTGGTGTTGAAGCAAGTATTTCCAAGATTAGCAAAATTTATAAGTAATAAGTTATGCTCATGGCCTTAGATTTGATTTGTCCAGTTTGTGGTTTAAATAATTTGTTTGTTTATTTTCTTTCCAAAAAATCCTTGCCTATCTATTCGCAAGAGTTTGTTCTGTTGTTGTCTTTGTTTTGAATTTTCTAGCTATTGTCCCTTAATGTAATATACTAGAAACCACCAAGACAAATTATGTACTTCTATTGCTTCACCTGTAATTTGGTTGCTTCGGCTTCTGTTTAATCATATATATATATATGAGTCAGGATCCGTTGACACCAACTAGTTTGACACCAAATGTTACACCTCTCAATAACGTTTTAACCGATATAAATTTTATAAAATCCACCGTTGGATTGAAAGTTTACATCATATAGATCATTTGTGTAAAATTTCAGACAAATCCAAAATCATTTGATATGCTATTGAGACACATAAAGATTAACGGCATTTAAAAAAATACAAAAACCGTTAATTTTGATGTATCTCAATAACATATCAAATGATTTTGGATTTATTTGAAATTTTACACAAATGATCTATATGATGTAAACTTTCAATCCAACGGTGGATTTTATAAAATTTATATCGGTTAAAACGTTATTGAGAGGTGTAACATTTGGTGTCAAACTAGTTGGTGTCAACGGATCCTGACTCTATATATATATATTCCAATTTTAGTATTATCAGTTTTTTATGTGTTATTTTGTTGGTTTCTAAATTATTCTAGAATTTATTTAATGATTTTGGTTATTAAACTTGTGTTAATACAATTCTTAACCAGATATGTTACTTAAAAATGGAATTTATGAACAAAAATAAAAAAATTAACAAACTCAACTCAAATCACCACTTTTGCCAAAATTGTTAACCGGATATGTTACTTAAAAATGGAATTTATTAACAAAAATAAAAAAAATTAACAAACTCAATGCAAATCACCACTTTTGCCAAAATTGTTAACCGGATATGTTACTTAAAAATGGAATTTATTAACAAAAATAAAAAAATTAACAAACTCAACGCAAATCACCACTTTTGCCGACGATCAAATCGCGTTTCTTCCTACCAAAATATCTAATACTATTTTTTCATAAAGTTAATTGACACTATTTTTTTTTTGTCAAATAACTTTTTTTTTCTATCAATATTCCTTAAGCAATTAATAAATGGGCCCATATTCCTAAACCAATATAAATTATTAGGCCCATATAAACCGGTTGGGTTTTATAACAGAAAGCCCATTAGAATTTTGTTAATTGATGGCAAAAGGGATTTCTGTATTTGTGTTCGGCAGGTGAGTAGTTTCATCAAACTGAATTTTTGCTTTTGTGGTTGGATTGCAATTGATCGATCGCTTCAGGTATTGTTCTCAACGATTTCAGTCTCGTGTTCGTTGGTTTTTTATTTTTAATTTCTTCCTTTTTTTTATCAATGGGTTTTTGCTCTTATGTAGGTTGATTTACATCTTGAACCTTTTGATTTGTTTCTGGGTTTGTTTTATATGCAATTGTTTTTAAGAATGAAATAAGTTGTTTAACTGTTATTTAAGATGTTAAATTTGGTGAGATTGTATGTATGTTGGATCTGTGGTTTGATTTATAGATATTTTGATTATTGTTGTATCGTTTGTTTTTTATATATTAGGTTTGATTTTATATTAGTTAACAGATTATCAATTTTTGTTTTTATTTGCATAAATTGGGAATAAATTATTCTATAATAATATTTATAGGAGTTGAGATAGTTTGTAATTTTTTCATATATGTACAAATAATTTTTTAAATTCATTTTTTTTTTCTTTAATTCAATTTGTTTTGGTTTCTCTTAAGTTGTTTTATATTTATCTGATAGAAGGAAGATATAGTATCCATGTTTATAAAACCTGTTATTGATATTTTTTAATTAGTTGTTTGTTGTGATGTTATTAATTTATTTTTATATATCTACAAAGAACTATTAATCTTGCGTTTTTTTTTCTTTGATTTAGTTGTTATGAGATGAATTATTTCATTTTCAGTTTTTTGTCTCTAATCTAAAAGATGTAAAGTTGTACTTTATAGGAGTTGTTATTTGTTTTGTTTTGTTTTATTCATTTTGTTTTTGTCTTATGCCACTGATAATGATGACCACCATTAAATGACTTGGGTGAGTTTACTTTTTTTCTAATAGAATTGGTTGAGTTTCCTTAGTTTCTATTTTTGTTTGTGCTGCATTAAATAGTTTGCCATTAATGTTGCTACTTTAGTGGGGTAAGATGTGAAGTTGTTGTGCTGTTGTGACTACCAGTCACATTTAGAGACTTTCTGTCACTATCTACACTTTGTTCCATGTTTGATTGTGTTTTATTTTGTCTGTATTATGTATTGTAACAAGTTATAGGGAAGAAGATTGTTGGTTTCCCTCCAAAAAATGATTTGAATTCATTTTGTTTTCTATTTATAGTCTATTAGTTTCTTTTCATCTTTAGGTATCATTACTATTATTAAGGAGTTCATAAGTAACTTTCCTAATCATGGTTGTCTCTTATTTAAATTATGATATACAATGTTTTATTAATGGTGGGAAAATTTCAACACTCATGGACTTAATTTCACTTGAAGAAAATTCACTTGCTTATGATTTTGGTATTTATTATGGAGTTGTTGAAGGGGTTGACATGTTGCTTGATGATAAAAATGAATCTAAAAATTTATATTATGTTTTGTTGTTATCTTTCAAGTTTATTCCCTGTAATGAATTTATGTTTTAATTGTGAGTGTCCTTCAATTGGTTAATTATGTATTATTTTGAACTTGTGTTTGTTCAATTATCTATCTATTAATTATAAGTGTCTTTTGTTGCAAGTTATTGTTTGTTTCAATCTTATATGGTATTAAATAAATATTTTGTGTATTAAATCTAACTTATTTATTTTGTGTATTAAGTCAAATATTTCACTATTTACCCTAGGGATCGCAATGGGTAGGGTATTATACTACCTATAACCATACCCTCCGATTGGAAAATCCCCGTATCCATCCCCATATCTGCATGGGTAACAACTTTTCCTCCCGTCCCCATATCTTATGGGTACCTAGGTACCCATACCCGTTACCCACATTTTTACTAAAAATAAATTGATTAATTATAAAATATCATATAATTTTAATAGAATTAAAAAAAAAATCAAAGATTTTATTATTGAGTCATGAAAATTATAAACAAATTATTATTACTTATCTTATGTTAAATTTCATATTTATGTTATAAATATATATTATGTAGGTATCGGATGGGGGGTACTAAGGTACCCGCACCCATACCCGTTCATTTTTGCGGGTAATTACCCATACCCGTGTCTGTACCCAAAATGCGGGTTTTTACTCTACCCGTTGTGAATAATTTTTGTGGATACTGTAACACCCTAACCCATACTACCCTTAAAAACGTAATTTTAAAAACTTTTCAACAAGTGTAAAGGCAGAGTGCCACGCGGTAATTAAAACACAAGCATACACACAGAGCATCATGAAGTTTAACATGAAAAGCAACAGCGGATTCAATCTAACCAAGCATGCATATATATACATAAGCCATATTCATCCCTAAGGATGTCACTTATACAAGAACTAGCATATCAAAAGGTAACACCGATATACGATGAAATCCAAGCGTAATCCCCGACTCGATGTTACATTACCAGAGCATTTACTATTTACAAACTCTAACCAAAAGCTAGTACTAACAGGAGAAATCTATGCTAAGTCTCCTCACCAAAAGGTACTTCAACACCACGCTAAAACAGCAGTCTAAACGTTGGCACAGTCCTCGGCCTGAATATCTGAACCCCCAAAGGTCCAGCAAATAACACAAAGCAGAGAGTTAGAAAACATAATCGCATAACATACGAGCATAAGAAAGGTCTTACACTTTCGAACTACATCATACATATTCTAACTCACGCCAAAAACATCGCACTAAACAATTATCAATTAATAAAGTTCAACACAATTCAACCCAATAATGTCACATACCATTTATCAAATATATGCGCATTTACCCTAAGGTATCTAATGCCAATTAATTCACTGTCATGCCATCCCTAGACATAACTAAATGCATGTGGTACCAAGGTGTCTCACCAACGGTGGACCAAGAACAGTTTTATATCTTGCTGGATATGTCGGAACTTACCGAACCATCTTATCTCCCTTGGATAAGCCAACACAGTTTTATATCCTGTTGGATAGCAACTCCGGACTCATGGATTCATCTAATCCGATCCTCGGCTTCATTATGGACACATAAACCATTTTCGTTATTGGAACCCAAGTTTCCAATGTTCACATACAATCATGAATGCATGTATGCATACACATATCAACCATATGATATCCTCTAGCTCGAAGCTACTCTTTTATGAATGCGGGAACACAATCCTAACACATTCACTTAACATTACAAATTAATGCCAAAACATAACATTGCTCACTTTAAGCTACAACTTATTGCATACACGTTTAACAATCATATAACGATTAACAATAAGCATTAACAGTATCAACAATCATGTAAGGATACCCTTAAACCATGTTACAAGTGCCTAATCACACTTACAAACATCAACAAAAATTGCTGTCACAGAGGCCTTCGCTAAGCGAAGCCTCAGCGAGACATGGCGAACCTCACCAGGAAGTCACCTGCTCATGGCGAGCATTGGCGAGCTTCAACGAACATGTTCGCTACAGCGAACTCCTGGTCGCTTAGCGAACTATACCAGAAAAATATCTGTTCTTGAGTTTCAATAAGGCGGTTTAACATTGAATCAACTCAAAAATTCATTCAAACATGTTATAAATTCTTATAAACAGCTATTTCAAGCATATATGGTATCAAGGAACATTAATCATCCCTTCCAAACATCCAAATACCTCAAACAATCAAAATCATGCCAATTACTTGGGTTTTAAGCAACTTTCATAAACTTTTTCAATATGATCCAAACACATACATATTTTTCATGGAATCAAGCTAGTGATTAACACATACAAAGTGATGATGAAGAACATCACACTCACATACAAAAGCTTAATCAAAAGTCTAAAAGAAATCGAGTGGGAGAGTTCGGGAATGGAGACATAGACAATCTCCCCTCTCCTTGCCACTCAAGAATCATGAATTCTAATCTCTTACCTTAAGCAAAGATGATGATCCAAGCCTTTCCTCTCCTCTCTTGCTCGTGATTCTCCTAGCCAAAACCCTAGCTTAGCTTTGCTCTTGCTCTTACTCACTCAAACTCAAAGAAATGAATTGTGATACTATTCATGTGTTTGACTTGCTACTTATACTACTTTCCATTGTCATGAACCAAGCCCAAATGGCTTAGGCCCATTGCCTCTCACGCCCATTAAGCCCAAAACAAAGGTTCTCGCGTCTAATAACTTACGCTCGGCTAAATAATTATTCGCCGCTCACTAAAATAATAAAAGCCAATTAATAAATAAAATAACATTTAATAAAATATACGAATACGAAAAATGGGTCGTTACAATCCTACCCCCCTTAAAAGAATTTCGCCCTCGAAATTACCTAGAAACAGATCGGGATAAGAATCTCTCATCTTGCTTTCCAGCTCCCACGTTGCATTCTCACCAGCCGGTCCTCCCCACACGACTTTCACGGATGCAATCTCTTTGTTTCTCAACCTCTTCACTTCTCTTCCTTCGATCCTCAAAGGCACAGTCTCGATGGTCAAGTCATCCCTCACTTGAACATCGTCCGATTCAATCACGTGTGTCGGATCAGACACATACTTGCGCAACTGTGATACATGGAAAACATCGTGCAAATTCGCCAATGATGGCGGTAATGCAATCCTATACGCAACTTTCCCAACTCGCTTCAAAATCTCAAACGGTCCAATAAACCTCGACGTCAACTTCCTTGACTTCAACGCACGTCCTACTCCAGTAGTCGATGTAACTCGTAGGAATACATGATCCCCTTCTTGGAATTCAATGTCCTTCCTCCTCTTATCATGATAACTCTTCTGTCGACTCTGAGACGCTTTCATCTTCTCACGAATCATCCGAATCTTCTCTGTTGTTTCTTGTACAATCTCTGGTCCAAGAATTGCACCTTCTCCAGTTTCATACCAACACAGAGGTGTCCTACACCTTCTCCCATACAAAGCCTCAAACGGTGCCATTCCGATACTAGAATGATAACTGTTGTTGTATATAAACTCTACCAACGGCAAACAAGAATCCCAATTCACGTTTTGTTCCAAAACACAAGCCCTCAACAAATCCTCTAAGGATTGTATCGTCCTCTCCGACTGACCATCTATCTGAGGATGATAAGCTGAACTCAACCTCAACTTCGTTCCTAAAGCTTCTTGCAAGCTTTCCCAAAATCTCGAAGTAAATCTCGGATCTCTATCCGAAATAATACTTGTTGGAATACCATGTAGCTTCACAATCTGCTCCACATAAATCTCGGCCAACTTAGGCACCAAAGTACCTTTCCTGATAGCAATGAAGTGAGCACACTTCGTCAGACGATCTACTACTACCCAAATCACCTCGTTACCTTTCTTGGTCTTCGGTAAACCTCCCACAAAATCCATTGCAATGCTATCCCATTTCCATTCGGGTATAAACATTGGTTGCAACAAACCAAACGGCTTCTGATGTTCAATCTTCGATTTCTGACAAGTTAAGCATGAATAAACGAATTCAGAAATTTGCCTCTTCATTCCCGGCCACCAAAATAACTTCCTCAAATCCTGATACATCTTGGTTACTCCAGGATGAATACTCAAACCACTTCTGTGACCTTCTTCCATGATCATTCTCTTCAATTCGGGTACATCTGGTACACAAACTCTTCCTTGAAATCTCATGACTCCACCTTCGTCAATCTTGATATTGATCTCTTTGCCTTCATTGATGAGTACCATCTTCTCCATCAATTTCTTATCCGATTTCTGACGTTCTTTAATATCTTCAAGAAAAGGATTCGTCAATCTTAACATTCCAAGCTTCACACTTGAAGAAGTAACCTCACACACAAGACTCAAGTCTCGGAATTCTTCAATCAACTCTAACTCTTTCACCATCAATGATGACATATGCAAAGTTTTCCTACTTAATGCATCAGCCACCACATTGGCTTTTCCGGGGTGATAACTCAAATCAAAATCGTAGTCCTTTAAGAATTCGAGCCATCTTCGTTGCCTCATATTCAACTCCTTCTGGTCGAATAAGTATTTCAGACTCTTGTGATCACTGAAAACTTCAAACCTCGATCCATACAAGTAGTGTCTCCACACTTTCAAAGCAAACACCACTGCGGCTAACTCCAAATCATGAGTTGGATAGTTCCTCTCGTGAACCTTCAGTTGCCTTGAAGCATATGCTACCACATTACCCCCTTGCATAAGCACTCCACCAAGTCCTAACTTCGAAGCATCGCAATACACGACGAACGACTCTTTGGCATCAGGTAAAATCAACACGGGTGCAGTAGTCAATCTTCTCTTGAGCTCTTGGAAACTCTTCTCACAAATACTATCCCAAACAAACGCTTGATCTTTCCTCGTCAACTTGGTTAACGGTAAAGCCAACTTCGAAAAACCTTCGATGAATCTTCTATAATAACCGGCTAAACCAAGGAAACTTCTAATCTCAGAAACAGATTTCGGCGTTCCCCACTGTGACACAGCGTCAACCTTCGCAGGATCTACCGCGATTCCTCCACTTGAAATTATATGCCCTAGGAAACTCACTTCTTTCATCCAAAATTCACACTTTGACAACTTGGCATACAACTTCTTCTCCTTCAAGACTTGCAAAACAATCCTCAAGTGCTCTTCGTGCTCTTCCTCGGATTTTGAGTAAATCAAAATGTCGTCGATGAACACCACCACGAATCTATCCAAAAATGAATGGAAAATTCGGTTCATATACTCCATGAAAACTCCGAGTGCATTGGTCACACCAAACGGCATAACTGAATACTCGTAGTGCCCATACCTCGTCCTGAATGCAGTCTTAGGTATGTCTTCCGTCTTCACTCTAATCTGATGGTATCCAGATCTTAAATCGATCTTACTAAACACGCAAGCTCCAACTAGTTGATCCATCAAATCATCTATCCTCGGAAGTGGATATTTATTCTTGATCGTCACTTTGTTCAACTGACGATAGTCTATACATAATCTCATGCTTCCATCTTTCTTCTTCACAAGCAATACCGGTGCTCCCCATGGCGAAACACTCGGTCGAACAAACCTCTTTTCAAGCAGCTCTTCAAGTTGCTTCTTCAACTCATTCAACTCTGACGCTGACATTCGATACGGCGCCATCGATATCGGACTAGTTCCAGGTACTAGGTCGATAGAAAACTCTACCTCTCGCTTTGGAGGCACGTCAGATATATCATCCGGAAACACATCTGGGAATTCACAAACGATCGGTAACTCTTCTACCTTAACTCCTCCTTCGAGTTTCAATGATGCAAACATCATGAACATCTCGGCATGTTCTTTCAACGCTTCCGATACTTCCTTCCCGCTCATCAAATGCAAGTTCTCCTCCGACTTCGGAAAAACAACGGCCTTCTCACGACAGTTGATATGAATTCGGTTGAAGATTAACCAATTCATACCAAAAATTACATCCATACCACTAAGTGGAATACACACTAAATCCATACCAAAGTGCCTACCAAAAATGGTTACGGGGCAATTACGACATACTTGTCGGGTAATCACTGAACCATTAGCAGGAGTTTCTATTTCCATCCTACCCGTCATATCCGTTAAAGGAATACTAAGACGCTTCGCACAATCCAAAGAAATAAAAGAATGCGTCGCTCCCGTATCTATAATCGCAATTAAAGGAGTGTCATAGATGAAACACGTACCTCTAATGAGATTGTCCTCAAGGCTAGCATCCTCTCCACTCAAAGCAAAAACCTTGCCCATCACCTTCTTGGGCTTCTTACAAGTCGGACTCTTGTGGCCTTCTTCACCACAATTGAAACACACCACTTTTACTCTGCAAGCTTCGGTCTTGTGGCCTAGCTTTCCACAATTCTTACACCTATCTCCCTTCTTCGGGCAATCATAAGACATATGACCCCGTTCTCCACAGTTGTAACAATTCCCATTCACCGGCTTCTTACCACCACTTGTATTCCCTTTACCGCGGTTGTCATAAGGTTTTCCGCGCTCTTGTCCTTTCCCTTTTCGGTCGTTCACAGCTTTGTAGTAGTTCACCTTTGCCCTACCATCTTCATCACAGATCCTACTCTTGTTCACAAGGGTCGCAAAATCCCTTATCTGTGAAAATCCAATCATATGTTTAATGTCTGGACGTAGACCACTTTCAAACTTCACGCACTTGTCGTTCTCCGCTTCCAAAGTGTTGTAATGCGGACTAAACGCACACAAAGTCTCAAACTTGACGGCATAGTCAGCTACCGTCATATTTCCCTGTTTCAACTCCATGAATTCCACCACTTTCTTGTTCTTCACATCAACAGGAAAATACTTAACCAAAAATTCTCTTTTAAACATTGCCCATGGTATAGCCATACCACCGGGTCCTAGCCTCAACTTGGCGTTCTTCTACCACACGTTCGCTTCCTCGCGCAACACATATGTTCCAAGGGTTATCTTCCCTTCCTCGGAACAATCCATTGCTTCAAAAATTATTTCAAGTTCCTCCAGCCACTTGTGAGCTCCATCCGGGTTGTAACCTCCGGTAAATGTTGGCGGTTTCTGCTTCATGAACCGTTCCAACCTCATCTCTACCTCTCTTCCAGGTTGATGATCTCTAACCACTATGTTGGTGAGTGCGGCCAAAGCCTCCGCAATCTGGGCATTCGTTCTCGCAGCAGCCATGATTCCTGAACGAATCACAACTAGACGTTAGAAAGTACTAACAGTGTTCCCTACACATGCTCATACGGGGAAAAGAAAAGTCCTAATTGGTTCACACGAACCGACCTGCTCTGATACCACTATTGTAACACCCTAACCCATACTACCCTTAAAAACGTAATTTTAAAAACTTTTCAACAAGTGTAAAGGCAGAGTGCCACGCGGTAATTAAAACACAAGCATACACACAGAGCATCATGAAGTTTAACATGAAAAGCAACAGCGGATTCAATCTAACCAAGCATGCATATATATACATAAGCCATATTCATCCCTAAGGATGTCACTTATACAAGAACTAGCATATCAAAAGGTAACACCGATATACGATGAAATCCAAGCGTAATCCCCGACTCGATGTTACATTACCAGAGCATTTACTATTTACAAACTCTAACCAAAAGCTAGTACTAACAGGAGAAATCTATGCTAAGTCTCCTCACCAAAAGGTACTTCAACACCACGCTAAAACAGCAGTCTAAACGTTGGCACAGTCCTCGGCCTGAATATCTGAACCCCCAAAGGTCCAGCAAATAACACAAAGCAGAGAGTTAGAAAACATAATCGCATAACATACGAGCATAAGAAAGGTCTTACACTTTCGAACTACATCATACATATTCTAACTCACGCCAAAAACATCGCACTAAACAATTATCAATTAATAAAGTTCAACACAATTCAACCCAATAATGTCACATACCATTTATCAAATATATGCGCATTTACCCTAAGGTATCTAATGCCAATTAATTCACTGTCATGCCATCCCTAGACATAACTAAATGCATGTGGTACCAAGGTGTCTCACCAACGGTGGACCAAGAACAGTTTTATATCTTGCTGGATATGTCGGAACTTACCGAACCATCTTATCTCCCTTGGATAAGCCAACACAGTTTTATATCCTGTTGGATAGCAACTCCGGACTCATGGATTCATCTAATCCGATCCTCGGCTTCATTATGGACACATAAACCATTTTCGTTATTGGAACCCAAGTTTCCAATGTTCACATACAATCATGAATGCATGTATGCATACACATATCAACCATATGATATCCTCTAGCTCGAAGCTACTCTTTTATGAATGCGGGAACACAATCCTAACACATTCACTTAACATTACAAATTAATGCCAAAACATAACATTGCTCACTTTAAGCTACAACTTATTGCATACACGTTTAACAATCATATAACGATTAACAATAAGCATTAACAGTATCAACAATCATGTAAGGATACCCTTAAACCATGTTACAAGTGCCTAATCACACTTACAAACATCAACAAAAATTGCTGTCACAGAGGCCTTCGCTAAGCGAAGCCTCAGCGAGACATGGCGAACCTCACCAGGAAGTCACCTGCTCATGGCGAGCATTGGCGAGCTTCAACGAACATGTTCGCTACAGCGAACTCCTGGTCGCTTAGCGAACTATACCAGAAAAATATCTGTTCTTGAGTTTCAATAAGGCGGTTTAACATTGAATCAACTCAAAAATTCATTCAAACATGTTATAAATTCTTATAAACAGCTATTTCAAGCATATATGGTATCAAGGAACATTAATCATCCCTTCCAAACATCCAAATACCTCAAACAATCAAAATCATGCCAATTACTTGGGTTTTAAGCAACTTTCATAAACTTTTTCAATATGATCCAAACACATACATATTTTTCATGGAATCAAGCTAGTGATTAACACATACAAAGTGATGATGAAGAACATCACACTCACATACAAAAGCTTAATCAAAAGTCTAAAAGAAATCGAGTGGGAGAGTTCGGGAATGGAGACATAGACAATCTCCCCTCTCCTTGCCACTCAAGAATCATGAATTCTAATCTCTTACCTTAAGCAAAGATGATGATCCAAGCCTTTCCTCTCCTCTCTTGCTCGTGATTCTCCTAGCCAAAACCCTAGCTTAGCTTTGCTCTTGCTCTTACTCACTCAAACTCAAAGAAATGAATTGTGATACTATTCATGTGTTTGACTTGCTACTTATACTACTTTCCATTGTCATGAACCAAGCCCAAATGGCTTAGGCCCATTGCCTCTCACGCCCATTAAGCCCAAAACAAAGGTTCTCGCGTCTAATAACTTACGCTCGGCTAAATAATTATTCGCCGCTCACTAAAATAATAAAAGCCAATTAATAAATAAAATAACATTTAATAAAATATACGAATACGAAAAATGGGTCGTTACAGATACCCTCTAGGTATAGATCAAATTGTCATCGCTAATTTACCCTACTTTTAATATCTCAAGATGTTATAGATATCTTAGTTTATTAAATCTAACTTATGCTGTTTTTGATTTTGAAAAATTTTATTGATGCCTTAATCAGAATATCTTAATATTTATGCTACTTTTGATATATGAAAATATTGTAGACATCTTAGTTGAAATTTCTTAGTATTTACCTTGCATTTGATATATAAAAATGTTAAAGACATCTTAGTCTAAATATTTTAGTATTTACACTACTTTTAATATTTGAAAATGTCATACACATGTTAGTGTCAATTTGTTACTATTTATTTCATTTTTTATATCTTAAAATGTGTTATACTTGAATCCAAATCTTTTATTATTTACATCAGTTTTCATATAATTTTTTTGTTGTAAATATGATTATAAAGAGAATAAAAATTTAACAAATTGTTGTTATCCCAAAATTTTAGTAGAATATTGTTATCAATTGATAAAATAAGTTTAGTTTCAAGTTTTAAAAGTGTGTACAGCTTACTTTATGGTTGATATTTAATTCATGATAAAGTCTTTATAATAATAAATTAATAGAAGGATAATTAGTAAAATCTTGTGTGTTTATTTTAAATTTTTTCTTTTTTGTAAATTGATTACATTATCATATTTCTAATTTTATAATTTATTAAATGTTGAGATAAATGTTATTTTTTTTATAGTTTATTATTTTAGTTAATTATTCATTAAGTGTTTTTTTCTATTTGGATTGGTTTGACAAAAAATAAATGAATTGTGACCTTAAAATGTTTGAAACTTAATGAATTAATCTGAAACAAAAAAATTTAGATTAATCTATAAATGTTTATTTAACTCTTAATTTTTTTTTAGGTGGTAATTTATTTAGTTTTTGTGGATGTTTGGTATCATTTATTGTTGATTTTTAAGATGTTATAATTTCTAAATAGTTTAACCTAGAATTTCCTTAATTGAGTATTAATATGGTTAGTGCTTTTATTTGTGTAGTCTACTCAACAAATTTGTGATGATTTGGTTATCACCATCAAGGAGTGAAAAAAAGCCTCAAGTAGTCACTCACTGCTTATCACCATTAATGCATATGTCTAATACTTCCATAGTTAATTAAGTTTCTGTATTTTGCCTTAATCGATAAGGCTGTTTTTGGTTGGTTTTTGACTTTTTTCAACTTAAAAGGACTGTTATGTAACTTCCATTGTTGAAAGTTCTCTTTATGTTCTTTATATTCAGACTCATGCACGTGTTTTCAAATCGTTTTAAGTTTTATATCATTGAACCTTTGTTGGTGTAGTGTGGTTATCTAAGGTAGATTATGAGTTTGTTTACTCGATACTCTCCTTTGCATTCTCTCAATACTTCTACATTTGAGTGGTGTATTAAGGTTAGGTTATTGAGAAGGTGGGATGTCAAAAGCCCGTTGGATCCAGAAAAAATTATGAAAATAGAACTTATATTACTTGATATGGGGGTAATAGTTTTAAGGCTTGTGGTTTTTATATTTTGTTTATATTTTTACTGTTTTTGAATTTACCTGTTTACAGGTTTTCATGACAATCTTTTTGTTTTTTCTTATGAGCAGAGTAAAAGGATCCATGCAATTGTTCCTTCTGATTGTGTTTATATCTTTTCCAAGGTTTTATGTGAAGACTTTGTCTACACTATGAGTTATTTCAAAGTTGAAGATAACATTAACTTTTGTATGAATCCACACAAGTTATTGTTTTGTCCCAAAACAGAGATTGTGCCATCTCAAAGTTTATATATTCCCCGCTATTCCTTCATTTTTTTCGATTCTCAAATGATTATGAACTACCGAAATGGCTTATCTTACCTTATTGGTATGTAATTTTTTTGTATTTATGAGTTAGATAGTTGGTATGAATGGTGATAAGCAGTTAGTGACTTTTTTTTGTGATGTTAACTTATTGTAGATGTTATTGGTGTGGTAACTGATTTTCATTCCAATCCAGCTAATGATACAGGTGCTGTCAAAGTTACAATAGCTGATAAGAGGTATTTGAGTGTTTAATTAAATGTATTTCCAAATGTGTTGTTGTTTTGTTTTTTATTTTTTTTGTTAATCATCTTATGTTCCATGTTCAAGAGGAATTTGTGAGTGTTTGCTATATGGAGAATATGCTGATCAATTCAAGGATATGATGTATGAAAATTCCTCTCAGTTGCCAATTTTAGTTTTGCAGTTTGTTATGGTTAAATGCAAACAAGGTTGGTTGAAGTTAAACTTACTTTGTTGGGTTCTTATCATTATAGTTATTTATTCTCAAATTGATGTATATTTTGTTATGTATTTTTCATTCTTTGCAAAGGGTTTGTTTTTGTTGAAACTGTTGAAGCTGTTACTAGAGTTCTATTGAGTCCTGCTATTTTGGAGGTGGATCAATTTAAGATTGAGTAAGTTTGGTTTCGTATCATTATTTTATGTATTGTTCATTTCATATTTTTTGTGCATTTGATTGTTCTATTTTTTAAGTTTTGGTTTGTTTTAAATTTTTCAGGATGGGATATATGTCTGTTCCCGATATTTCCTCTGAGAATCAGTATTATTCAGGTTCCAAACCATGCAAAGAGTTAGAGTTTAATGGGTTGTATCCTCACAAGACTCTCTATGAATTTGTCCATTCTTTGGAAGATGGTTTGTTTGTATTATGTGTGAAGATTGTTGGGCTCTTCAAAGTTGATCAGTGGTTTTATCCTGTTTGTCATTGTGGTGATTTTTTGGAGTTTGTGGCTGGATCATATTATTGCGGTCGTTGTCATCATACTGTTTTTGGCACTACATCAAAGTATTGTTTCCTGTTATTTGTTTTTCATAATTTGTTCTGTTTTTTGGTTTATTTGGTTGGATAATGGTTTTGTTACCTTTGATCCTTTTAGGTGCCAGCTTCAAATTGCACTTCAAGATAGCACATCTTGTGTGTTGTTGCCAATGTTTGAGAGTTTGCTTTATGGAATTGAATCAATTGAAAATAATGTATACTTTATTCCTTAATTGTTATTTCTCAAAGAATTGGTCTCATTCATTGGTGATTATAATTTTAATGTTGTTTTCTCTGGATTTTTTTAAGGGATCTACCTTTGCTCTAAGTGTGGATGGTGCAAAAGCATTAAGTGATAAGAAAGTGTTGTTGATTGTAAAAAAAATCAAAAAGTGGATGAACTATCCAATGATATTGTTGAAGTGGTGAGAATAAGCGATGGTGTTGATGTTATTCGTCAGTTTTACTTGAATGACAACAATTTCACCCCAACTAAGGTTTTTAATCCTAAGATATAAGATTTGTGTGTTTTATAAAACATTGATTATTTTTTCTTTTGAGTAGTTCATGATTTTGCCAAAATTCGAAACTTTGTTTGCAGTGTATCTTTCAGACAGCTTCCTCTGATTTAGCTTCTGATTCCTTAGCTATTCCGCCTGAATCCATTTTTGCTGGGAAGAAACCGTTGGTGGTGGATGCTTTGCAAACAATTATAGATGATGCAGCTCCTCAGTACCATGAAAAATATAAGCTGTTTAAAATTCGAAATGAGCATATCCTGTCTATGGGTGGAGTCAATGTGGATGTATCTTCTTCCAATATTATCTAAGGGTGTGATGCATGAAACCATTGCATTTTGGCAACAGTTGTATTTCTGCAAGATGGTTGATATGAAGAAATGGAAATTTATATCAGAGTGAAGGAAACTAAGTTTGTCAGTTTGTTTTTTATTTGATAAGTTATTGTTGTAGTATTTTTCAAATGTTTTGTGTTTGACTAAATTTGTCTTTTTATCCTAATGTTGTATAACTATTTTATTAGTTGTATATTACTATATTCGGTTTTTAACCAAAACTCAAAACATATTTATTTAATTAGTCGAATTGTTTTTGACTAATATTTAAGTTGAATATGTTTTGATTTTTGCTCATATTAAAGATCGATTATAGTGTATTTATAAATTAATATAAGTTTTTATATTTGTTGTTGTACCATTAAAATATCCTACTTATGTGTTTATCTTAGTCATCGATTTAAGGCAAATTATGTTACATTAATGAAATTTTGGTTTTCGATATATTTTTTATTGTTTAGTTTTTGATTTTTTTGTAATATGCTTATAACTAAATTGTCTTATGTGTAAAAACACTAGGCACTAAAGTATTGTATGGAATTGATCTAATTTTTATATACTTTCCATTTTATATTTAAGTATTTTTATTTTTGAGCTTCAAAAATGTGGTTTATCTCATCTACATGTGTTTTTTCGTGTTATCAACGTAACAAACATAGCCTTTTCTTTAAGCTTTTTAAATTTTTACTTATCTCAATTTTTTCTTATAATATCTAAAAAACAAACACATTTCTCAAAACTTGGTTTATCTAATTTTTCACTTATAATATCTTAAAAACAAACACATTATATTTTTTTAACTTTTCCGTCTTATTTATTTTTGGTTTACATGCTTTTAAATTTTAAGTAATTTTTTTATGAATAATATAGTTTTTTAGATATTTTTGTTTAACTTTATATATAGCTAATTTTATATTTTATTTGGTTTTTGTTTTTTGTTAAAGTAGTTTTTGATATTAATCAAATTTATATTTATATATATATATATTAAAATTAAAATATTAGTGCTTTGTTGTACTCTTTATGAGTTAATTTAAATGTTTTGTTGCTATACTAAAAAAAAAAATAAGATTTTTAACTTATTGGATTTGCACGTTTGGGCTTAGCAGTTTTTGGCCCGACCAAATAAAACACAAGGTCCCATTGCGTTATTTTATTCCTTTTGTTGCAGTGTTTCAAGATTTCTTTTTATCCTACTAGCTACTGTCGTTATCTGCTTATCAAAAGAAAAAACATACCGTCGTTATCTAGCACAAGTGTAAATCTCGTGTACTCTTTGGATTTCGATGGCTTCATTTTCTTCCAGAAGGTATGTTCTATCGTTTTCTGTTTGTTTTGTCTCTAATATGTATGTTATTTTTGCTTATAAATTTTCGATTCAATGTATTATATATTTATCTTTTTTGATTTTCAGTGATTATCGTTGTGTTTATTTTTAAATATATTAATCTTACAAACATTATGATTTCATTTTTTTAAATGTTACCCTCTAAATTGATTTCAGATATTTATAAAAGTAGTTTTGAAACTTTCTGGGATTTTTTTGGTAAACCCTAATTTTTTCCAGCCGCGATTGTTTCGGTTATTTGTTTAATTTGTCATGGTTTTGAAGTATATCATTCAATGAATTATGAATATATTATTTTTGTTTGTCGGTTTGATAATTGTTTGAATTGTCGTTATGTTGTTTTTCATTAGTTTTCTTTTATTGTTTATTTTTTTTGTTGTTTTGATTTGAAGATTGACGAGATTGCAAGTTGTAAAGCAGAAACTCAAGTCATTTCAAACTATTATTTATCCACGAAAGGTATTGTTGTATTAAATTTTTTGCAACAGTTTTCTTTCTGAAATGGTATAAAATTTTGTAGGTTTTTTATAAAATTGTTATGTTTATCTTGATATAGGATAATATTAACATCTGTCCGAAATTCAAAGCATTTTGGATTAAGGAATTGCAGAAGCAGAATCAGTGGTATGGTTGGATTGATGGTGCAAATGGAAAAAGTTGTGGGGTTAAACTCTGTGTTGATGACGATGATTGTTACATGACTCGAGGGGGATATGTTGCAAGTGTATTTGGCTTAAGTGAACCTACTCAAGTAGTTCTTGATTATCAGGGTATAGAGAATCGTTTTAAAATGACTATTATAAAAGATGAAAACTTTGTTAGTGTTTCTGGGGATGATTTGTTTGAAAAGCAAATTTCTGAGTCTGATAATGATAGCACAAACTCTTCCTTTGTTGAATCTGTTGGTTATCCATCTGATTTATCTGATTCTTCGAACATTGTGATGCGTGAGTTTGTTAACGATCGTTTGTATGGTTGGAAGCTCACCGTCAGCAAATCTTATGCTGACAAAAGAAAATTACAAGTTTTGGTGAGTTATGATTATTTTTATTGTTTATGATGTTTTATAAAGTTAAAGTGTTTATCATCAAGGTTAAACTTATTTTATATATTTTATGTTACAGCATTTTCCTCCGGCAACTGCGAAATATGTACTTAGGGGACAGTACCATGTTTTTATTGAAACTCTGCATAATTTAAATGGAGTCAAGTGTAAAATTAGCAAGGCTAAAAGAAAGAATAAGATAAAGGAAAGGTATTTAACTGATGGATGGTATGATTGGGTCAGGGCTAATAATCTTCGGGAGGGAGATGAGCTGCGATTTCAATTTGATCATCCTCCGGATGTTTTGCAAGTTGAAATTATTCGTCGTAAGAATTTACAAAAGTGCAGATGATGCTGTTTCAAGTTTCATTGATGGAGGAAGCTGTCAGTTAGCTGTTTAATTATTTGTCTTATTTTGTTTTGACAGTGGTTTTATTTTATAGTTCTTATGTTATGTAATATAATCTAAGGTTGAACTCTATGTTTGTTTTGAACTCTAATCAGAAATCTGTATTCTAGCTTTTGGGTTGTTTATGTTATAATATGGTTCTGAGTTTTTATTTTATTAACATTAAAAATTTATTGTTTACTTATGCATCGTTTGGGAAGGTGTTTATTTTCTTTTAGGCTATGTTTGGATTAGGGTATCTGATGGAATGGAGTGTAGTGGAGTGACATAAAGTTAAAATTCCATTATTTGAGATGTATACATGATGGAATCCATTCCGTACCACTCATTCCTTCGATTTTTTATTCCCCTCAATTTGGTGTGTATACAATGGAATGAAACCTTATTTTTATGTTATTACTACTTTACTCTTATTCTTTTATTTCATTCTTGCCTACCTTTATTACGGGAGATGTTTGTGCATGCATGTATCTTTAATTGGTAGTGTTTTATTCAAACAATGGAGCAAAATTTGTGTTCCCACTCAACTCAATTTCATTATGTTCCATTCCGCTCCGTTCTGTTATGTACCATCAATCGAAACATAGCATTAAGGTTAAAGGTGTTTATTATATGTGACAGTATAGGATTAGTTTAATTTTTTATTATTTATTTTCGTTAGTTAAGTACCTATTATTTTGTTAAAAATAATTGTATTTAAATTTTATATTCTTTATTTTTCAATTTTTGTAAATGTGAATATTTGTTAAACAAAAAGTTGTTCCTTGATATTTTGTTTTTTTTTATAACCAAAGTTGTCCACTAAATGGTTTCTTGCTTTAATTACAAGTATGTCTACATATGACTAGAGCTGTCGAAGGTCCCCCCTGGTCCTACTTGACTCGGTCTTGATGGATTTGGTCAAATAAAGTGGTAATTTAAGTAAAAAAAAAACAAAAATATAGAAAGAATATAAAATAAATATAATCAAAAGATGATAGGCTTAAAATAATTATATTCAAAGTTTCATATCATTCGTTGTTAATGAATAAAAAAAAAAAAAAAAAAACTATCCTTAAAAATATCAATAAAACAGATTATAGATAGGAAAAAAACTCAAATAATAAAAATGAAATAACAAAAGAATAAAAATAATCATATATGAATTTATGCATAAAAATAGGTCCAAAATATAATAATAATAAAATTATAATTTTTTGAAATAATTATTTTAATTTCTTAAGTGGTCTGCTTAAAAACCAGTGAGTTGACCCATAACTGTTTAATAAATTGCTGACCTGATAAGGGTTAGTTCCCCTTTGCATATTATATCATTTTAAATTTCTTTATACTATTTTAGAAAATAGTTTCCTCATTTGTTTTACTTTTATTTTTTAGCCCCAAATCCTCGATAAATTTAATTCTGTTCATAATAAAAATGAATATTTTTTCGATTATAAACTTAATCAGAATAATATTTGTGATTTTAAATAAAAATATAAATTTTATATTACTTACTTACTTAACTTTCTCATATTTTTTAAAAATTTCGTAATTTTTTTAAAAAATTATTAATATATACTATTTTTTATTTGTAGTTTTTATTAATTGTTTTGAGCTATTGATATATTTTTTTATTAAAAAAGATACCGGTATTTTAATAATTCAGCATTAACTATAGTGGTAGTGAGATTTGTTTTTTAGGGTGTCCGTGAACTACTTCTAGGTTAATTAAGCATCAATTATTGGAATTTATCTGTTTTTTTCTCTATCATTAAGCTTCACTTTAGGCCTCTTTTAATTTCTCTCTTTTTTACCTCTTAGGGATTTGAAAAAAAGAATTTCAAAATTGTGATTTAATCTTCTTTAGGTTGTATACATTTAGTTGTGGGATGAATGTTTGTAATGATGATGATGGTGATCGTGAAAGGTTAGCTAAATTTAGGCGTAAATTGAGGAGGGAGAAGTTGAATAATAGAAGAAAGGATGATGCAAATAAAAGTTCTGTTTTGTTAGCTAACAGAGGTTAGTTTCTGTTTTATTTTATTATCTGTTTGTTATAGTTGATATATTATTCACTTAACTATATTGCGTCATTTTCAATTGTATTTATAGTTTTTAATCAGGTTGTAGTAGTTATTAACCTGTTAAATCTTATGAAGGGTATGTTGAAAGATCTGCTAAATTCAATCGCAAACAAAGGAAAGATAAGCTGGATGCCAAAAGAAAAACTTTTTTGTCTAATTCTAATAGCGTTGGTTAGTTGATTTTATTTTGGTTTGTTGTTTTTGTTAAGATTTGTTGATTTTTGTTCAATTATGTTGTTTTCTTTATTTAATTGTTTTTATTTTTGGTAATTTTTTTGTAGTTCATAGAATTGATAGAAGCAATTTTATTGGTGAAAATTGTTCTAGAAAGAAACGTCTGGAACGAATGGAAAAAATGAAATTGAAGAGATTAGGTGTTCGTTTTTGTCGTAAAAAGTCCTTTGTTAGACGTAAATGTAAGTTATTCAAATCATGTATTCTTCTAAGTGTTGGACATTTGTTATATCTTGGTTTTTTAATTATGGTTTTTGTCTACTTAGTGTCTTCCACTAAGAATTTGCCATCTGATTCGAGGGTTGAGGTTGATTCATTTTCTGGAAGAATACGGACTGATGTAGTTGATAACTTAGTTGATAGTTCTTTGGTTATTGATATACAGTTATCAAATGCCGAGATATTTCGTGTTGCAGAAATACAGGGTATTGTTATATATTTTTCGTATGTTTGTTTTTTAAAATTTGGGTTATGTATATGTTGTTTTGTAAGTTTTATTTTATTTTTACAGAATATAAAGATATTGGGGATATGAATGTTTGTTGTCCGAAATGTGCGGCTATGGTTTGGAAAGGTGAAACAGTTGGAGTTTACACATAGTCAATTCTTCCTGAAATTTCTCTCTGTTGCATGAAGGGAGAAATCACTCTGTCCCCTATGATTGAGCCTCCATCTTTAATTAGAGATTTGTTTTCTGGTCGTGAGTCTAGGAGTATTAATTTTATTTCACATATAAGGTGCTACAACAATATGTTTTCTTTTACTTCATTTGGTGGTAAAGTTCAAACTGTTGGGAAAGATGGTCAAGGTCCTCCTAATTTTGTAATTTCTGGGCAAAATTATCATAGAATAGGAAGTTTGGTACCAAATGAAGGTGACAGACCAAAGTTTGCTCAACTTTATGTATATGATACAGAAAATGAGGTTCAAAATCGTATGTCACATTTTAGGTAAACCATAAGTTTTTCTTTTTGTTGTTATTTTATATATTTGTTTTATAGAATTTTTTATATTTATTTAAGTTTTGTGTCTTCTGTTATTATAGTGATGGAACTTCGCTGAATCAATTAGAAGTATCATTGGTTGAGGATTTAATGAAAGTTATGGATGAACACAATCAGTTGGCTAAAAGTTTCCGAATGGTTAGGGATTTTTGTAGGGTGAACCAGGTTGTGCCTGTGAAATTACGACTATTTCGTAATCGAAACTTTGATCCCAGAACTTATAATGTTCCTCATATTAGCGAAGTTGATGCTCTTATTGTTGGTGATTTTGATAGCACTGATGATGGAAGAGGTATAGTTATTCAGAAAAATGATGGTAGATTGAAAAGAATTCATGAGACTCATCAGAAGTATATACCGTTACAGTATCCTCTGTTGTTTCCCTATGGTGAGGATCAATACGATGAAAAATTAAAGCGTAACCAACTAACAAGAATTGGTGGTTTTAAAAAAAGGGTCCGTGTTACTTTACGTGAGTTTATTGCGTTTAGATTGCAAGAAAGAGTGATTGAGGATTCAGTTTTATTCCGTAGTAGGCGGCTTTTCCAACAGTTTGTAGTTGATTTGTACTCGATGATTGAAACTCAACGTTTGTCGTTTATTAGAAACAATCAGTCAAAAATTAGAGCTGATTTTCTGTGTGGTGTTGAAGAAGCAGTTGATCGTGGTGATATTGATGGATCCTTAGTTGGATCTCGAGTAGTAATTCCTGCATCTTTTGTTGGTGGTAGAAGGTATATGTTTAACAATTGTCAGGATGCAATGGCTCTTTGTAAGAAGTTTGGATATCCTGATCTATTTCTAACTGTCACATGTAATCCATCATGGGATGAAATCCGTCGTCATTTATCAAAATCTAAGAATTATGCTCCATATCGTCCGGATATCACCTGTCGTGTTTTTCAAGTTAAATTGAAAGAAATGATGAATGATTTCCGAAAGGGTCAGTACTTTGGAAGAGTTATTGCAAGTAAGTTTCTGTTATATTTTTTTAAAGTATCAATTTATTTTTGATATATCATTTATATATTTTTCATTTTGTGATCAGGTGTATATACTATTGAGTTTCAAAAGCGTGGTTTACCTCATGCACATATATTATTGTGGCTCGATGAACGTGACAAACTTGAGTCACCGGATTCAATCAATTCAGTTATTTCTGCTGAGTTACCTGATGAGCGGAGGTTTCCAAAATTATATGCCGCTGTATGCAAGTTTATGATCCATGGTCCTTGTGGTAAGGAAGGAAAGTATTCTCCGTGTATGAAAGATCGTCGATGCTCCAAGTTTTATCCGAAGAAATTTGTAAGTAGGACATCTTTCGATGAAAGTGGGTATCCCATTTATCGTCGTCGTGATCTGGGTATGACTGTTTTAAAGAAGGATGTTTGTTTAGATAATAGGAATGTTGTTCCGTATAACCCTTCCTTGATAATGAAATATCAAGCTCATGTTAATATTGAGTTTTGCAATAAGTCAAATTGTATTAAGTATTTGTTCAAGTATATTACTAAAGGAGTTGATAGAGTGACTGCTGCTCTTGAAATGGAGAAAGAGGATCATGTTGATGAAATTAAGCAGTTTTATGACTGCAGATATTTATCTCCTTCTGAATCTATATGGAGGATTTTTGGTTTTGATATTCACCACAGATGGCCACCGGTAACAAGGTTGACTTTTCATCTTCGACATGAACAGAGGATAACATTTAGAGATGATTCAAATTTGGTTGCTGTTTTGGCTAGAAATAGAAAGAAGAATACTATGTTTCTTGCTTGGATGGAAGCCAACAAGAAATATTCTCTAGGACGTAGTTTGACTTACACCAAATTTCCTACTCTATTTGTGTATGATTCTGATAATCAAAGCTGGCGTCCACGAAAAAAAGGTCAATCAATTGGTAGGTTGACTTTTATTCCAACTAGCAATCGTGAATTATATTACATGAGATTGTTGTTGAATGTTCAAGTTGGTTGTACCAGTTTTGAAGATATTCGAACAGTTAATGGACATGTATTTGATACTTATCGTGATGCTTGCGGGGAATTACTTTTACTTGCTGATGAACTTTATTTGATGGTTCTGGGTATTATATCAGAAATCTATTTGTCATGTTATTAGGATCATCTATGAGCGATCCTTTACGTGTTTGGGATAAAAAATGGGAAATATTGGCAGATGGTATTTTGTATGCTAAAAGGCGACTTCTCCATAATCCAGGTTAGTAGTGTACCATTTATTCATGTCTGCATTATGGCTAGAGTTTGTAGTATTAATTTAAATTTTATTGAATGTATTTTAAATTTAGCATAATTATTTTTTGTAGATTTGATTATTTCTAATGAGGAGTTGAAAAGACTTTGCTTGGTTGAAATTGATAAAATTCTTAGAGTAAATGGAAGATGCTTAAATGATTTTGAATGTATGCCGCGGATAAATACTGAGGATATTGATCCATTTGATAATCTTTTTGTTGCCAATGAGTTGTCATATGATTGCTCTGATATGTTTGCTAAGCATGAAGAATTGTTTATGAGTTTAAACAAAGAACAATTGTCTGCATATCATGAAATAGTTGATGCTGTCAAAAATAATTTGGGTCGAATATTTTTTGTTGATGGATTTGGTGGATCAGGGAAAACATATTTGTGGAATGCAGTGTCGTTTTATTTTAGATCGGTTGGTAAAATAGTTTTAAACGTAGCATCCAGTGGTATTGCTTCCTTATTACTTCCCGGTGGTAGAACAGCACATTCACAATTTGGAATACCATTGGTCTTAATTGAAGAGGCGGTTTGTAGACTTGATAAAAAGGGGAAGAAGGAACAACTTTTAGGAATGGCAAGTTTAATTATTTGGGATGAAGCTCCCATGATTAATATACTTGCTTTTGAAGCTTTTGAAAGATGCCTTCGTGATGTAATGAGTAAAGTTGTTCCTGGTGCGTCAAAACTTCCATTTGGTGGGAAAACTGTTGTATTTGGTGGTGACTTTAGGCAAATTCTTCCTGTTGTACCAAATGGTGGTAGAGCTGATATAGTTCATGCCACTATTAATTCATCTCCTTTGTGGCGTAGGTGCTCTGTATTGGAGTTGACTCAGAATATGAGGTTACAGTTTTCAAATGATATTGAAAATAATAAGTCTATGAGTGAGTTTGCTGAATGGATTTTAGCCATTGGTGACGGTAGATTAGGGGAATCGAATGATGGTGAGGCTGTAGTTGAAATACCAGAAGATCTTCGTGTTATAAGTTCTGGGAATCATATTGGGGACATTGTTGATGCAAATTTATCCGGAAGTAATTAATAACATTGGAGATTATACTTTCTTCCAAGATCGAGCTATTTTGACCCCTACTCTTAATTTGGTCGAAAAGGTTAATGATTATGTTATGTCTCTATTACCTGGTGACTATAAAGAATATCTTAGTTGTGATACTGTTGGCAAATGTGATGAAGATGTTGGAATTGATCAAAGATGGATTACCATCGAGTTTTTAAATGACATTAAATGTTCTGGGATGCCTAACCATAAGTTACGTTTTAAGTTAGGTGTTCCCGTAATGTTGCTTAGAAATGTAGACGTATCTTCTGGTCTTTGCAATGGAACTCGATTGATAGTCACGGAACTTGGAACACGTGTAATTGGTGGTGACATTGTTAATGGTCCGCACCATGGAGAAAGAGTTTTTATCCCTCGGTTGGACTTACAACCTTCTGAATCTAATGTTTCAATCTCTTTTTCAAGGCGTCAATTTCCTCTATGTTTGTGCTTTGCAAAGTCTATAAATAAAAGTCAAGGACAAACTTTATCAAATGTCGGAGTTTATTTGCCTAGGCCGGTATTCACTCACGGTCAGTTGTATGTTGCTGTTTCTCGAGTTAAGAGCAGGAAAGGTCTCAAGATTTTAGCTCTTGATGATTCTGGCGTTTCTTCGACGTTAACGACTAATATTGTATATGAAGAAGTTTTTCGAACTTTGTGATTTCCTGTTACCACAAACATCAAAGGTAAATATTTATTTGTATATATTTCTTTGTATCCTATTAATATTTTTAAGTATGTTTTACTTTTTTGTTTTTTTTTTTTTATGTTTTGTTAAAGAGTATTCAAGAAGTTTGTTGATTTTTTATTTTAACTTATTTGTTAAATCTTTGTTTTGGATTTTTATGCGTATATATTAATCATTTTCTCAATTTTGTATGTATTGTCTTATCAATTTATTCTTTCAATTTAAATTTATTTATTTTAATTAGTAGCAGGATTTGATGGATTAGATACATGTCTTTCACTAAATTTACAGCTATTTGTGTTTATTAGTTTTGGTTCTTAACCTTGAGTTTACTTCAAAAGTGGGTCCTTTAGAACATTCAATTTAATGATTCTGCTGAGGAATAGTAATTTTTTCCTAGGGAAGTGAGATTGGAATGTAAATATGCATTTCATATGTCTTTTTTGTCAAAGCTACAGTTATTTCATTTAATGTTGATGTTGTACTCATTTTTCCCTTAATATTATATTTGCTTTGGCTTTATTCTAATCAATCTTTCTGTTTTACTTTCGGCCACAGAACCCTTGCTTATCTATCATAGTGTAAACATTTATTTTTACATCATTTGTCAGAGTTTGTCTTTGTATTTTGTATTCAAATTGTTTTATTCCAATTCTACCCAAATTATAACATATTTAGAATTGTTTTTATCTATAATTTCTTTCTTTCTTGACTGCTATATGTACCATACAGATATCTTCCAAGTTTTCTAATAACTTAAGATTTAGGATAATGGGTCTGTATAGTTAATATCTTAACTTGACCCCTTTGGCTTCTTTCACTGCTATTTATTTGAGCAATCAGGTAGTATTGTATCTTTTGTTCAGTTTTTATTTATAAAATATACTGCATTTTTATAATTGTCTGCTTTTTGTGTTATTTGAAAGATTGTAGTCATTTTATGTTATGGTTATTTTGTTTATTTTTACAGTTTATTTTGTTTTAAACTTCATTGCAGATTTTTGGTGAAGTTGATCCTTATTTTGTTAAAGAGTATGGTGCTGAGTTGCTTGAAAGTTCGAACTTTATTGATTACAATGATAAATTTCATACTGTGATCTTTAACCAGAGTTTTATTCATCCTCTTCTTACTATTGGATGGAGAGAGATGAAAGATGTGTTTGGTTTTGATGTAAACCAGGAAGTTGATGTTTTGTATTATGGTAATGGTGTTTTTGGTTTAATGTGCAGCAAAAGTCTGGAATGTTGTTGTCAGATTCCTGTCTATCATAGTCGTTTTATTCGGTTTGGTTATACCATCGAATTCTATCTCCAGTTAACTAGTGATAACATCAATCGATCCTTTTTGGTTAGTTTCCATGTTTGTGTTTTTGGTTTTATAGTATTTGTTATGTTAGTCAGTGTATTAATAGAATTTTGTTTCAATGTGTAGACTATTTTTGATGGATTTGAAGAATATCTCAGGAGCTGCAACTTCAAGTATATTTTTGTTTGCTGTGATAATGGGACTATTGATACATTTGATGTTGCTGTAACTGACAAGCCTTTCAAAACTATGTTGGAACAAAATTGATTTAAAAATGTTAGCCCCTAAATCTATAAAGGTTTTGATGATAACAAAGTATTAATAAACAATTGGAAGGACTAAAAATTTATTTTAAGTGCGCAGATATAAGCATCAGATAAGCTCTGAGTGAAGCTCAGAGGATGTGAATTCAGAAGATCACAAGCGCTCAGAAGATGTTGGACTTCAGAAGTTACAACCTTCAGATGATGAAGTCTTCAGAACTTCTTGAGTGACTAAAGCTTCATCAACCTCTGAAGATCTTTTTGAAAGCTGTGAAGATTCCCTTTGCAAGTCAACTCTTCTACCAATGAAGAAAAGGACCTTTCAAGCCTGATCAGTTCAGCTACTCTCGTTTTGTCTGTCCTCACTTGAGAACGTGGGTCTTCAGACTTGTTAGCTGAATAAGGAAAGTCTACTCTGCAGTAGTCAAAGTATCTGAAACTCTTACTCAGTTTAGATACAAACAAACTGCATCAAGACAGACTGCTTGAAGACAAAAGATTATCAACTCCAACGGTTCTTTTTGCAACGACTCTTTTCTGGTGATATATATACTAGAAGGATCAGCTGCATTAAATAACAATTATTAAGGATTGAACGTGCGCTGAACAAACTCTGAATTCTGTGTATACAAGCTCTGAACCTCTTATCAAGTGTTTTTGCACTTTAGTCAAATACTCTGTACTCTTTGTATTTGCTCTCTTTAGGTTCTTCTAAGAGCATCTGTATACTTTCATATACTTTACTATTACTTGAGGAAACTTAAGCTTGTGTGCTTAAGTGTGAAGTCTTAAGCTTGTGTGCTTGAGCATTGTTGTGAAGTCTCTTGCTTGTGTGCTTGAGCAGGTGTAATCTTGTGTGATTATAGTGAAATCCCTTGGAAGTGCAAGGGGACTGGACTACTCTCGTTTTGTGAGAGGAACCAGTATAAATTGCCTGTGTACTTTCTCTCTCTATCTTGTTATTATTTGTGTTATTTATCCGCTGCTAACTTAGTTGAGTTAAGAACTTGAAAAAGTTTTAACTTAGCTAAAACACAATTCAACCCCCCCCCCCCCCCCCTTCTTGTGTTTTCACACCTTCAATTGGTATCAGAGCTCTGGTCTGTTACTTTCACTTAATAGTGAGACAGTAAAGATCTTGTGAGAACACTATGTCTGGAGGAGACGATAGTAGTACTAGAACTACCGGTGAAGCCGGTGAGGCCAGTGGTGCTGGTGGTGGTCCTAGAAATGCTTTTGGTTTTGACTATTTAAGTAATGAATCACATGAACATAGTGGCAATAGAAAAGCCCCTATATTCAATGGTGATGCATCTTTATTTGAGTGGTGGAAGGAAAGACTGTATAGCAATATTACTGCTATTGATCATGAGTTGTGGGATTTGGTTGAGCTGGGAGTAACTTTTGAAAACTTAAATGAACATGGAAGATTGTCCATTGAGCATAGAAAGTTACTCACACCAGCTAACTTAAAAACCTACACTAAGCATCATAGAGTAAAGGACATTGTTGTTGGTGCTATTAGACATGAGGATTATGTCAGAATAGAGAACAAGTCTACTGCTAAATCTATCTTTGACTCTATGTGTGCTACCTATGATGGTAATGAAAAGGTTCAAGAGGCTAAGGCTAGTCTCTTGATAAGGCAATATGAACTATTCACTATGCAACAAGATGAAAACATTGAGACTATGTTTACAAGGTTTCAAATCCTTGTATCTGGTCTTAAAGCTCTTAAGAGAAGTTATTCCACCTATGACCATGTTCAGAAGATTCTGAGAAGTCTTCCTATTGCTTGGAGACCCAAGGTCACTGCAATAGAGGAAGCTCAAAATCTCAAGACTCTGAGTCTTGAGGCTCTGATAAGCAATCTCAGAAGCCATGAGATGGTTCTGAATGCTGATTCAGAAGCTAAGAAGAAGTCCAAGTCTGTGGCTTTACAGTCAACTAGGACTCCTTCTAAAGCTCTTAAGACTCAGCTTCTTGACATTGAAGAGGAATCTTCTGCAGATGGTCAAGAGGAGGAAATGGGTGAAGATGAGTTTGCTTTATTCACCAAGTTTCAGCAATGGAACAGATTTAACAAAAGAAATTTCAGAGGTAACAACTCCAGAAATTTTGTCAGCAAAAAGGATGATCAGAAGAACTGCTTCAACTGTAAGAAGCCAGGACACTTTATTGCTGATTGTCCAGAAATGTCTGCTAAAGACAAAAGCAAAAGATACAGCTCAAAGAAGCAACAATTCAAGAGCAAATTGAAAAAGAGTCTGATGGCTACTTTTGAAGAGCTATCATCTGAGGAAGAAGTTGAGGAAGAAGAAGAGGCAAATCTAGCCCTGATGGCTTCAACTGACTCAGATGCAGATTCAGAAGATGAATCAGAATCAGATTCAGAAGTAACTGATGAGGTATTTTCTGACTGCTCTAAATCTCAACTTATAACTGCACTTAACAAGGTCATTGAGAAACATCTCAGAGTGTTAAGTAAACAAAAAGTTTTACAAGAAAAGCTTAACACTCTGACTGAACAAGCAGAACATTTTCAAGGTCTATATCAAGAAACTCTGAATAGAGTAAATGACTTTGAAAAGGGTTGTGCTGTTTGTCACAAACCTATTGATGAGCAGGAAATAGCTCTTCAACAGTTTGTGCATCTCAACCTTGGGAAGAGCAAAGCTGCTAATAGAATTTATAATGTTTTGAGACATAGAGGAGAAGGACTTGGCTATGAATATGGTAGAACATATTCAAAGCTGAAGACCTTTGCTAAAAAGGTTGGAAAATCTTGGGTTTATTATGTTGTTCCTCCAAGTGAAGAGGGAAAGAATCCTGGTATTGTTGAAAATGACAATGATGATCTGAGTGATTTAGAAGCTGACAGCTCAGAGGAACCCAGTTCCTCAGGATCTGGAAAGAAAAGTTCAGAAGATAGAAGTTGTTCAGAACCTGAGAACATCAGTTCAGAAGTTCTGAAAGCTTCAACATCTGAGACTTCAAATTCTGGATCCAAAGGAACTTCAGTACCTGAAGCTAGTCAATCTGAAAGATCAGAAGTTTTTAAAAGAAAAAATTCTAAATCTCAGATGAAGTACAGGACTCAGATTATTTATGATTCTAGAGTCAGTAGATATAATCAATCAGAACATGGGATTGGTGATAAATACAAACCCTGGAATCATAAACAATCCAAATCCTGGAATAATAACAGATCTCAAAAGAAAAGGTTTCAAAAAGGTTATTATTCCAAACCAAGATCTTTCTCTAACACTAGACAACATAGTAAGCATTTATGGACTAACAAGCGTGGACCCAGAAGATGGGTACCAAAAGCTGAAATAATGTATCATTCAGATTTACCAACTAGGAAAGGATATGTCCTACCTAGAGTATGGAAACAAGTCCTATGCAAAGGAAGAAGGGCTTATGTCCTAGACAAATGGCTGACAAGTTCTCAAGTTAACAATCAGAACTTGAAAAATGAAGAGGAAGAATACTGGGATGACTTTATCATTAACTATGATGAAGAGTTCTATCGCAATGATTAAAGTTGTTTCTCATACAGCCTGCCACTCAAAGAAGTATCATGAATCATTCATGGTATCTGGATAGTGGATGTTCAAGGCATATGACTGGTGACAAACAACTTTTTTCTAAGCTGACTATGAAAGAAGGAGGATCTGTTGGCTTTGGAGGTAATCAAAAAGGAAAGATAATAGGTACAGGTACAGTAGGTAATTCTTCCCTATCTATTAATGATGTTTGGTTAGTAGATGGACTCAAACATAACTTATTGAGCATAAGTCAATTTTGCGACAATGGTTATGTAGTTGTCTTTAATAAGGAATCATGTACTGTATCTAAACAATCTGATAACTCCATTATATTCAAAGGTCTGAGAAAGAACAATGTTTATAAAATTAATCTTTCTGATTTGAATGAACAAAAAGTGATGTGTCTTTTGACCTTGAGTGAGGAAAAATGGATCTGGCATAAGAGGTTAGGCCATGCTAACTGGAGGTTAATCTCTAAGCTTAGTAAGCTTGACCTTGTCAGAGGTTTACCAAAAATCAAATATCACTCAAACACACTTTGTGGTTCTTGTCAAAAAGGAAAAATTACAAAATCATCTTTTAAACCTAAAAACATTGTTTCTACCTCAAGACCATTGGAACTTCTTCACATTGATCTTTTTGGGCCAGTTCACACTGCCTCTATCAATGGAAAGAAGTATGGATTAGTAATTGTTGATGATTACAGTAGATGGACTTGGGTAAAATTCTTAAGAACAAAAGATGAAGCTTATGATGAGTTTAGCATCTTCTGCAAACAAATTCAAAATGAAAAAGGCTACACTATTTTAAAAGTTAGAAGTGATCATGGTGGAGAATTTGAAAATGAACCTTTTGAAAACTTTTGTGAAAAATATGGCATCTTGCATGAATTCTCTTCTCCTAGAACTCCTCAACAAAATGGGGTTGTAGAAAGGAAGAATAGAACTCTGCAAGAAATGGCCAGAACCATGATGCATGAAACTAATGTAGCAAAATTTTTATGGGCAGAAGCTGTAAACACAGCATGTTATGTTCAAAATAGAATCTATATCAGATCTAAATTGAACAAAACTGCTTATGAATTGTTCAAAGGAAGAAAGCCTGACATTTCTTATTTTCATCAGTTTGGATGTACATGTTATATCTTAAACAACAAAGTCCATCTAAAGAAATTTGATGCTAGAGGTTATAAGGGTATCTTTATAGGATATTCTGAACGCTCAAAAGCATACAGACTGTATATTTCTGAAACACACACTGTGGAAGAAACTATGCATGTCAAATTTGATGACAAAGAGCCTGACCAAGTGTCAGAGCTTGTGGAAGGTTTGTCTAGATTTCAGGTATCAGAGGATCAATATTCAGATATTCCAAACTACTCAGAACATCCATTCTCTGAAGAACCTCTGAACATAACAGTTCCTACAGACTCTGAACAACAAAGAACTGAAGCAACTGCTGAACCTGATGTTGATGAGTCTGAAGATGATGAGCCCCCAAGAAATACCTTCAAATACAAATCATCACATCCAGAGGAACTGATCTTAGGCAACAAGGATAGTCCAAGGAAGACAAGATCTCAACTGAGAAATGAGGAATCCTTAGTTGGTCTTATCTCAATGATGGAACCTTCAAAGATTGATGAAGCTCTGAAAGATGATGCTTGGATTGTAGCAATGCAAGAAGAGCTGAATCAATTTCAAAGGAATGATGTATGGACTCTAGTGCCCAAACCTTCACACAAGAACATTATTGGAACAAAATGGGTATTCAGAAACAAGCTGAATGAACGAGGTGAAGTGGTAAGAAACAAGGCTAGATTGGTTGCACAAGGTTATAGTCAACAAGAGGGGATTGACTATACTGAAACCTTTGCACCAGTTGCTAGACTTGAAGCAATCAGGTTACTTCTATCTTATGCTGTTAATCATGGAATAACTTTGTATCAAATGGATGTTAAGAGTGCCTTCTTAAATGGTTTTATTTCTGAAGAAGTGTATGTTAAGCAACCTCCTGGTTTTGAAGATGTCTCAAACCCAGAACATGTTTTTAAATTGAAGAAATCACTGTATGGTCTGAAACAAGCTCCAAGAGCTTGGTATGATAGACTCAGTAATTTCCTTCTTGAAAAGGGTTTTGAGAAAGGGAAGGTTGACTGCACACTCTTTAGAAAAACAACCAAAGAAGACATTTTAATCATTCAAATTTATGTTGATGATATTATCTTTGGTTCAACTAATGCTTCCTTGTGCAATAATTTTTCTAAGATAATGCAGGATGAATTTGAAATGAGCATGATGGGAGAATTGAAATTCTTTCTTGGAATTCAAATCAATCAGAAGAAGGAAGGAACTTATGTTCATCAATCAAAATATACCAAGGAACTTCTGAAGAAATTCAACCTAGATGACTGCAAGATAATGAACACTCCTATGCATTGAACTACCAACATGAGCAAGTCAGATGATGAAGGAAAAGTAGATCAAAAGGTCTACAGAGGTATGATTGGTTCCTTACTCTATCTGACAGCCTCTAGACCAGATATTTTATTCAGTGTATGCTTATGTGCAAGATTCCAGTCAGATCCTAGAGAATCTCATCTTACTGCTGTAAAGAGAATCTTTAGGTATCTGAAAGGAACAACTAATCTTGGACTTCTCTATAAGAAATCCAATGATTATGTGCTAAATGGATTCTGTGATGCTGACTATGCTGGAGATAAAATTGAAAGAAAATCCACAAGTGGCAATTGTCAATTTGTTGGTGAAAACCTTATCTCCTGGGCTAGTAAGAGACAAACTACTATAGCTTTGTCTACAACAGAAGCAGAATACATTTCAGCAGCTAAGTGTTGTACACAACTACTCTGGTTAAAATATCAGTTAGAAGATTATCAGGTAAGCAGTAACAATATTCCTTTATATTGTGATAATACTGCAGCCATTCATTTGTCTAAAAATCCTATCCTACACTCTAGAGCCAAACATATTGAAATCAAACACCATTTTATCAGAGATTATGTTCAGAGAGGCATTATAGATATTAAGTTTGTTGATACTGAAAATCAATGGGCTGACATATTTACTAAAGCCTTACATGTTGAAAGATTTGATTTTTTAAAGAAACATCTGAACATGTTTTCAATCTCTGAATGAAAATTTTTTTTGGCAATTAAAGTGTAAGAGGTTATGTATATCAGAACTTATGTCTCAGAACATCTGAAACACAAGCTCTGAAGTACTTAACTCTGATAGAGAATTTTAAATATCTCAGAGGCTCTGATCTATTTAAGTGGGAAACGTTTAGTATTCACTGCTGAACAATTGTCCATTAAAATAGCAGTTACCGAGTAAATTTCTGCACGTGGTCTACGTGTGTCAGGTAGTGGGTGGTTAATGATGATTTTTGGTATTCAACTTTCTGTCAATTAGCGTAACTTCCCAAATTTGCTATTTTCGTGTTAACTGTGTGCATTTAAATAAAACTTACACAATACACTTGCACACTTCTCACTCTCACAACCTACACTTTCACTTTCTCTCTAAACCTTCAACAAACTTTCTTTCTCTCTCATTAGTTCCAAACCTTACCCTAATCTCCAACAATGGCTGGTGCTTCGTCTTCTTCGTCAACAAGGATTCCACCATTTATGTTCAAAAATCTTCAGATCGTTGGGAACGAGATGGAGTTTCCAGAATCTGAACTCATTTTTCTTTCAGAGAAGATGGTTGATTTCGACGGTCTACAAGCTAATGGGTTTGACATTAAAAAGTACTTTATCACTCAGGGTTGGGATAAGTACTTCGACATGCTTAATGGTCCTATATATCCAGATTTGCTGAAGAAATTCTGGATGAAAGCTAAGGTTTTTGACAAGCATGAAGCTAAGAAGGAAGAACTTGCTGCAATTGAAAGGGATCCTAGTCTGAAAGGAAAAACTAGGAAGGAAATGGGTCTGTTGGAATTCACTGGTATACAGATTAGGTCAAATATCTGTGGGATGAATATGGCATTCTCGCCTATTCACTTCAATGCTTTACTTGGTTTGCCTAACTCTGGGATAGAGTTAGATGCATTTGAGAAGGATACCAGATACAGAGATGATCTTCTGCATCTCATCTGCACTGATTTTTCATTGAAAGGCAAAGTCAAAGGACTGACTGATGAATGCAGAGTTCTTTTCAAGATCATCTTAGCAGCTATCAGTCCAAGGGTTGGTGGGACTGATACAATCTCCTGGACTCATCGTCATCTGCTGTATTTCCTTCTGACAGGAAAGAAGGTGAATCTTGGAGACTACTTTTTTGAAAGGATATGTGAAGCAATCTTCGCTAGCAAATCTCAGAGGAAAACAACTATTGTTTATCCTAGGCTGCTATCAGACCTTCTGTATCAAGGTCATGTTGTTGAGAATCTGAAGAAGTTCCATCCAGAACTTGTGCAGAAGAAGTTCTCGCCTGAAATCCTACATGCCAGTTTCCTTACCAAGATGCGTCTTACTTCTACAAAGCTGGTTGCACCTCCACAAGAATTATCTGCTCGTCTTGAAGATCGTTTGTATGTGGATGGATATCCAGTTATTTCAGAAGCTGATGCTGAGCACATCATTCAGGACTATTTGGAAGTGCTCAGAGAAGAAGGATTCATTGTTGATAGGAGTATGATTCCTCCTGCGCCTGCAAACATGTATAATCCTACAAGGAGACCTAAGAGAAAGGTTGTTTCTCAAACTGATCAACCTAAGCCAGATCTCTTGGCTCAGAAGAGAATTAAGGTGGAGCAAGCTGCTGCTGAACAGAGAACCAAGAAGAAACATGAAGAAGTTGCAAACAAGGCTGCTGAAGGACCTTCCAAAGAGCCTATTGTTGTTGAGGTAGACAGTTCATCTGAAGAAACTGAGTCTGAAGATGCAACTGAATCAGATGAAGAGACTCTTGCTGCCAAACTTCGTAGAAGACAAGTTCCTGTTCCTAAAGGTAAGTCTTCTAAGTTTGTCTTTAATGAAGCTGAAGTTGGAATAGGTTATACAAAACCCCTTAGGACTATACTTCCTGAACCCACAATTATTCCAACCTCTGATAACCCTCTTTCTGAACTAGAAAAACATCTTAGCCCAGACCCCCTAAATAATCAAACCTTTACCCATAAATCTTCATCACCCCCTAAACCAAATTCACCTCAACCCCAATCACAAAAAGAAACACCTACCATTCCATCATCTGAACCAGAATCACATATTCCAATCACTGAACAAGCTTCTCCCACAAAACAACTCTCTCAAATTAAATCTCCTGAACCAACATCCACACGCAAATCTCCTGAACCATCTTCTGAACCTCAACCAAACCCAAGTGCTGAACATGCTTCTCCTGAGCGTATTCACACTTGTGCCCCCAAGCCTTCAGAGGCAGAAGTTGTTATTAACAACCCTGCTAATGAATCACCAAACTTCTCTACCATTCCTAATCTCTCACCCTCTTCATCTAACCCTTTTGATAATCTATCCACTCAGCTTCATGATGACTTACTTAGGTTATCTAAGATAAAGGACAGATTCTTAGCTTGTTCCTCTGATGTGGATTTAGAGGTGTCAAGTCTTAAGGCCAAGATCTGCAAGGCTTTGGATGCTGTAGGCGAAGACATTAAGGCTGCTATTGGTAAGAGAGATCTGGATGTGATAAGCTTTATGAAGGACAGTTTGGCAAGGGCTGATTTGAAGAGATTGACTTCTTATAGTCATGAGGAATTTGAGCGTGCCAAACTTGAAGCCATTGCTGCTGCTGAACAGCGTTTATCTGCTTTCAAGGTTTGCTGGATTGATTCCAAGCTTTTTCAGAGTCTTGAAGCTCACAGGGTTGAGAAGGAACGTCTAGAAGAAGCTGCTGCTAGAGTTGCCCAGTTGGCAAATGAGCTACATCAAGAGGATGCCCCAGAAGAGGATGTACTGGATGTACTGAATCAGGATGATGTCCTGATGATTGAGTATCAAGAGGAAGGTGAACCCTCCTCTGATAAAGGCAAGGCACCTTTGGTTGAAGATCAAGCTCCTGTAGTTGTTGATCAGCTGCAGATCTTTCAAGAAGCTCTGAGGGAACAACAAGAAGGTTTGGAAAGGCAAAGGACAGCTCACCTCAACCTGGAATCTAAAGTGGATGGTCTAGTTTCCAACGTGGGGTCTCTGAATGACAAATTTGACCAGCTCTTAGCCTTTCTCAAGAAACCTTAGGATTCTTTGCACTTTATGTTTTTTTATCTTCTGAACTTGATATTCATATTTTCTTTACTTTGTCTGAACAATTTCTTATTTCGGATTTTCACTTAGTTATTTGGTTTGTTATATTTTTGTTTGTGCTAATTTTCTTTGATAAATAAGAACATAAGAACACCAGAAGCTTTTAAACGAAAATTTTTATTAATGATCTCACAATGTTGAGTACATTGGTAAAAAGAAAAAGAAAAAGACAACCTAATCCTAATCAGATGGATAATACTCAGAAGAAATCTCAGATTTCTCCTCAGCATCCTCTGATGAAATTTCTATGGGATCTGGGTTCTGCTCTTCTTCTTCTTCTTCTTCTTGTTCTTCTTCTGGAACATAGCCAGCCAAGAACTCAACATAGTCAGCATCATCTTCATTCTCTTCAGCTTCAGAATCTGATGAGATGATTATAATCTCAGCTTCTTGTGGTTTCTTGTCGTCTTCTTTATTTTTCTCATCTTTTTCGCGTTTTTCTTCTTCTTTCTTTCTCCGAAACTCTGCGATGCGTGAACTAAACCTTCTCATTCTTCTTGATCTTTCTTGATATACTCGTTTATTCTTGTTTTTATGTGAAGAATGCATGTTAACTCGCTCACCTTTTTATAAACCTTTGAGCGCGTTGTTTCTTGTTTTTGAAATAAATTCACCTTTGTAACAACCACTCTTCTTCTTTCACTGTCTTGGTTATATAAATTTTTTTTTCTTTTTGATAATGACAAAAGGGGGAGTAGTTACGCATTAATTGATAAGTGATAAGTTTCAAAGCTGAAACCACGCTCACGCCTTTATCCATTAAGTTAAAAGTTGTTACTTTTAAGTTATTTTACGTATTTCAATGTGGAGACTAAGTTAGTTGAAACTGAAATAAATTTCATAAGTAAGGATAAGTTAAGAGTGCAATCTTAACTTAGCCTTATGAGACTTAGGGGGAGAGCTTGCAAACCTCTCACTCTGAAGAAAGATATGAAATTTGTTTTATTTCAAATTATCTTAATCTTACACTAAATTAAAATATCATGGATATAACTTAAAGCTTTGGCTTTAAGAAGTATCAATCTTAGGGGGAGCTTGCAAACCTCACAAACCTAAGAGAAACATGATAAGTTAATTTAACAACAATTGTCAATTAATACTTATGTTTGTCATCATCAAAAAGGGGGAGATTGTTGGAACAAAATTGATTTAAAAATGTTAGCCCCTAAATCTATAAAGGTTTTGATGATAACAAAGTATTAATAAACAATTGGAAGGACTAAAAATTTATTTTAAGTGCGCAGATATAAGCATCAGATAAGCTCTGAGTGAAGCTCAGAGGATGTGAATTCAGAAGATCACAAGCGCTCAGAAGATGTTGGACTTCAGAAGTTACAACCTTCAGATGATGAAGTCTTCAGAACTTCTTGAGTGACTAAAGCTTCATCAACCTCTGAAGATCTTTTTGAAAGCTGTGAAGATTCCCTTTGCAAGTCAACTCTTCTACCAATGAAGAAAAGGACCTTTCAAGCCTGATCAGTTCAGCTACTCTCGTTTTGTCTGTCCTCACTTGAGAACATGGGTCTTCAGACTTGTTAGCTGAATAAGGAAAGTCTACTCTGCAGTAGTCAAAGTATCTGAAACTCTTACTCAGTTTAGATACAAACAAACTGCATCAAGACAGACTGCTTGAAGACAAAAGATTATCAACTCCAACGGTTCTTTTTGCAACGACTCTTTTCTGGTGATATATATACTAGAAGGATCAGCTGCATTAAATAACAATTATTAAGGATTGAACGTGCGCTGAACAAACTCTGAATTCTGTGTATACAAGCTCTGAACCTCTTATCAAGTGTTTTTGCACTTTAGTCATATACTCTGTACTCTTTGTATTTGCTCTCTTTAGGTTCTTCTAAGAGCATCTGTATACTTTCATATACTTTACTATTACTTGAGGAAACTTAAGCTTGTGTGCTTAAGTGTGAAGTCTTAAGCTTGTGTGCTTGAGCATTGTTGTGAAGTCTCTTGCTTGTGTGCTTGAGCAGGTGTAATCTTGTGTGATTATAGTGAAATCCCTTGGAAGTGCAAGGGGACTGGACTACTCTCGTTTTGTGAGAGGAACCAGTATAAATTGCCTGTGTACTTTCTCTCTCTATCTTGTTATTATTTGTGTTATTTATCCGCTGCTAACTTAGTTGAGTTAAGAACTTGAAAAAGTTTTAACTTAGCTAAAACACAATTCAACCCCCCCCCCCCCCCCCCCCCCCCCCCCCCCCCCCCCCCTCTTGTGTTTTCACACCTTCAAACTACATCCATTGGAGTAGGCTGGAATAATTTTTGTTTTACTGGTGAATTTATTGTTGGAGATATTTTATGTTTCAAGTTTACAATGTTCGATCAAAGTAATGTTGCAAGTGTTTACAAAGTAATTGAGTGAAAAGTTTTATTGTTTGTTATGCTTTTGGATTATTTAACTTTAGTGTTTGTTATTGGAGTTGAGATAATGTTTGTGTACTCTAATGTTACCCTTTAAATGTTGTATTTTGTTCTTTCAGAAATTATATAAGAATATTTTGATGAATAATTATTTAATTTCTTATCATATTATCTTAATATTTTTTATAATTTAAATTCATAAAGTTGATACAAGTGTGATAACTTTTTAAATTTTATATAATTTAATCAGATTTCTTTTTTTTTTTTTATTAATATAGAATATTTTTTTATTGAAATATTTAAACAATTTTAGGTGAGATGAGAATTTTTTAATAATTAAAAATATTTATTTTTTGTGAAATAGTTGTTATATCCCTATATTTTCTCACTTAATCTCTCAAACAACAATATCTTTCTCATTATCCTCATTAAACAAACAAATGTCTAACAAATAATCTCATTCCAATCCAATAAGTTTTTTGTCATATTATTATTATTATTATTATTATTATTATTATTATTATTATTATTATTATTATTATTATAGATAGGAACAAAATACAAATAATAACAATAAAATAACAAAATTAATTTAAAAAATTATATATGAATTTATGCATAAAAATATGACCAAAATATAACAATAAAAAGATTAAACAATTTTTTTTAAATAATTTTTTGGGTAAATAGTGTCATACCCCCCTGCAAAATAGGCGAGTTTTGCGTTACCCCCCCTGCAAAATATTTTTTTGAGATTACCCCCCTGCAATGTCAAGATTCCTTGCGTTACCCCCCTGGCTCAACAAGTGGGCATATGACATGGACGAATCTTGACGTGGCATGACACGTGGAAATTAATTTATTTTTTATTTATTTTTAATTGCCAACTCAGTAATTATTTATTTTTTAATTAAAAAAAATGAAAAATTTTTTTTTTTTAAAGAAACTTTTTTTTTAAAGAAATCTTTTTTTTTTTTAAAGAAACTTTTTTTTAAAAAAAAAACTTTTTTTTAAAGAAACTTTTTTTTTTGGTTACTCTATTATTATTAGTTATTATTATTATTATTATTATTATTAGTTTTTTGGTTACTATTATTATTATTAGTTTTTTTTTCATCTTCATTTTTTTTTTGGTTACTCTATTATTAGTTATTATATATATATATATATAAGAATTTTTTTATATATATATATAATAACAACTTTTAGTAAAAAAAAAAAAACTTTCTTTTAAGTAAGTTCATAAAAATATAACAACTTTTAAGTTTTTTTTTCATTTTTTTAATTAAAAACCCACATTAATTAATGAGTTGGCAATTAAAAATAAATAAAAAATAAATTAATTTCCATGTGTCATGCCACGTCAAGATTCTTCCATGTCATATGCCCACTTGTTGAGCCAGGGGGGTAACGCAAAAAATCTTGACATTGCAGGGGGGTAATCTCAAAAAAATATTTTGCAGGGGGGTAACGCAAAACTCGCCTATTTTGCAGGGGGTATAACACTATTTACCCTAATTTTTTTAATTCTTTAAGGTGCTCGCCCTAAAGCCTGTGGGCAGCCCATGACGGGCCATCAAAAAGCCTGACCCGATAAGGTTCGGCCTGATAAAGTCCCACCTTTTTATGAAGTCCGGCTCCTGTAAAAGGTTAAGCCTAATGGGCCGACCCGATAGTCGACTCTTATTAATAGTTCTACTTATATTGTATGTTAAAGTTTTTTCTATGTTAACATTTGTAAAACCTAAAAAGAATTAAATTATTTTACTATTTTCACTTTCAAATAATATTAATTTGTCCCTCTACTAAGGGAGTGTATTCATGTCCAAAGTGGGACACTTCCGATGGAAATTTTAAGATCCGACTTTTATTTTCGAGATTTTATGAGAATTTCTCAATGTTGATAAAGTTGTGTCGAAGGTTTTAGAGCGCTTACGTTATTTTGAAATCAAAATTATTTTATACAATGTTATGATTTGCATTGCAAGCATTGTTCACATTTATACTCCATCTACGTACCTCTTCCAAATTTGAGGATTTTTCCGAAACTCTCGATGGTCTTATAAAATAATTATTTTTTTCCTAAAATATGCTATATTATATATATTATTATTCAATTATATTCCCATGTTAGTCTCTTTATGGGAGTTTTTTATGTTGGGCCTGAATTGGAGTATTTTAGTATGGTCCATTATATCTTTTACTACCCAATTTAGGAAAATTCCAAAATCATTCTTAAAAGGAGATTTTTTTCGTAAATTAAGTTTGTCGTATCCGTTTCACCTGTTTTTGGTTTCTCTGTATTTTAGGTAACCCTATTTCCCAAATCAGAAACGTTGGATCGGTAATTGCTCAATTTCTTCGATGGCTTCTTCTTCAAAGAGGTATTACGTTACGTTTTTTTAACACACTGTATGTTAGGATCTTGGTTGTTTTCGTTCTTCATGAATTCCGTTCGAAAAAAAAAGACGCTAATACTATTGATTTTATTATCTGATTTTTATCTGATTTTTTTTTAATTTTTTTTTATAGATTAACCAGATCTAAGAACAAGAAAGAAACATGCATGTCGTTTAAGACCGTTGTTTATCCTCGAGAGGTATGAAAGTTATGATTATAGGTGTTTATCTTTTTATGTATAATATGTTCTGAATTTCAACTTAGGTTAAATTTATTTGTACATGATTACAGGTAAAATTGGAATTTTTATACAATGTTGTCAATTGTTTTTATATACCATAGATATTATGATAAGTTATTGTGTAAATTGTAGTTTAGCTAAGTTTATAAGTTTATGATTGTAGGATAAAATAGAAATTTGTCCAAAGTTTAGAGCTACTTGGTGTAATGAGTTGGAGGATCGTCCGTGGGGATACTTATTACACTCGAGTGGAAATACTGGAATGCTTGAATTATGCTTAACTGAGGGTTAGGGGTGCTCAAATCCAAACCAATCCAAATAAAAACCGAAAACCGATCCAAAAAAACCGAAAACCGCAAAAAACCGAAGTTTTTTGGATGTGTTTGGATGTTCTTTTGTGAAAACCGCTGGATCGGATCGGATTTCGGATTGATTTCTTAAAACCGATCCAAACCGAACCAAACCGCATACATATATTTTAATATTTATTTATCATTTTATTAGTATAAATATATATATATATATATATATTGCATTAACCTTTTTTTTCATTTTAAATTTTGTTAATACTATATGTTAGTTTAATTTAATCTATTTTTTTTACTTTTTATATCTTTCGAATATAATTGGTAATTGTCATTCCAAAATATTAATTTTCAATATATTATATGTTATATTTTACATCAAACTTAATATTTATTTTGTCAAAAATGTCAAACTATTATTTTGTAGCGTTTTTTATAATATTCATATTTATTAAAAAAAATTACAATTTAAAATTTGGATATCCAAAAACCGATCCAAATTAAACCGCATAATATTGGATCGGATTAGATCGGATCTTTTTTATTTGTCATCCAAAACCGAACCAAACCGCAAATGAATTTATTTTTGGATCGGATGAGTTTTTGCCTCAAAACCGATCCAAACCGAACCACGATCACCCTTACTGAGGGTAATTGTTACATGACTTCTGGAAAAGTAGCTTCGCTGTTGTATTCTTTTAAAGAACCAACTGAAGTCATTGTTAAATATGAGTTCCGAAACAATGAGAATTATTTTAAAATGGAAAATATCAAAGAAAAAATGATTGTTGATCTATCAAGTGATAACGAAGTTGAGGAGGCATTCGATATTACGTATGAGCCAATGGAGGATGATAATACCTATATTTTACATGAATTTGAGAATGATGGTATTTTTGGCTGGGAGACGATAGTTAGTGAATCTTGCGCAAGTAATCAAAAACAACAAGTTTTGGTTAGTTTCTTATGTTTGAATTCTTACATTTATGTTATTTTAAATCAAAATTTAATTTTTTTAATATTTTTTATATGCTAGCATATTCCCGCAAGTACTGCTAGGAAGGTTTTCAAAGATCGGAAAAGTGTTGTCATTAGAACTCTACATGAATTGGATGGAATTGAATGCAGTATTTTCACATACACTAGGAAGGACAAAAAAGGTAGGAAAGAGATGCATTTGGGTGGAGGATGGCATGCCTTTAAGAAAGCTAATCAACTAAGACAAGGGGACAAGCTTCAGTTTCAGGTGTCTGATCCACCTGATGTTCTTATTGTTGATATTGTTCGTTGTGGCTGTTGAAAAGTGGGGGATTACAGTGAATTCAATATTTGTGCTTCTACAAATTCTATTGACTAAGTATTTTGTATGGTTTTTAGTGGCATCCTAATGTCGTGGACTTGATGTACTAAGCTTATTTGATAGATTTTTATTGTCTAATGAATTTGTATGGTTTCTAGTAGCATCCTAAATAGTTATTTTGTAGACTTGATGTATTGTGCTTATTTGAAAGATATTTATATTTGTATTCCTTTAATTAGTACTGATTAGTTGGTATTATGGTGTTTTGTTAGAAAACTATATTATTGTTTGGTTGTTGTGGTTGTTTTATAGTTGATTTGTGCGTGCAGTACCTAAAAAAGTGTAAGTAGTTGCTTGAATCAGTGTTTTACAGTTTATTCATACTATGTCAGTGACTACTTGTGGATTGGTAACACTTTGGATGTTATCTTTAGATGTTTCAAAGTGTCTCAATGGGAGATATCTTTATTACCTTGAGTTTTTATGTAATATTTTTTCAAATTTTTTAGGTAGTTTCTTTTTTGTCAAAAAAAAAAAACCAAAAAAATATGATTTTAGTAATTTTTTTTTTGAATTTTTTTTTTTAAATTCTATTTGATTATGAGGTACTTCGACCAATTATTTCCGGTTATAATGAGTAGAATTGGGAGATATTATATTTTAAATTTTTAATGGGTTTATTTTATAGAAGTTATTTTAATCTAGAATAATGACTAGCGTAAGGAATGTATGATCACTCATTTCTATATTTTCAAATACTAAGATCATGTGGTTTATTATTTATTATGATACTTGAGTTTTTACGCCGTAAATTGTTTTGTATATCATCGCTTTTAATTTTGTTTCTTAATTCATTCTAAATTTATTCCCTTATCTTATGTTTGATTATAAAATAAAGTGTGTTCATATATAGTTCCATTTAATACATTGTGCGTTTTTAAATCTTAGTGTTCATGTTTTCATTTTAATTATGATGTGAAGTATTTGTTGTTTTTTGTTTATCAGTTTATTTGTTCAAATTTTTCTTAAAACTTCTCTCCATAAAAACATATCTTGGAGGTCAAGAAAAAAATTCTGAATTGAATTTTGAAGCATAAAAATAGTAAAAATTATATTGTTTTATCAATATATTTGCTTTTATAAGTATCGTTTTAAGGAACAACTACAATAGAAATGTTGTTTTAGTGTTGAAAACTTAATTGAATGTCTTTTTCTATTAGTTTATCTTTTAAAATTGATTTTTTTTTTGTAGATATTTTTTTATATGATTTTTTTTATTTATTAAAAATTACATAACAAAATGTTTGGTTTTTGTTTTGTTGGGCTTCTTGTGGGTTTGAGTTTGTTTGGTTTTTTTCACAATTAGCGGTCCATTATTTATTAGATATCAATAAACATTTATTATTTTATTGTGGGTTTGGGTTTGCAGAAGTTCTTCTTCGTCAATGGCTTCTTCCATCACAAGGTTTGTTGTGTTTTGTTAGTTTTTTGATAATTTTGTGACCCATTATGTATTTTATTGTTTGATTATGGTAAAATTTCGAGTTTTGTTTTTATTATTATTGAGAAATTATTTCAGTTTGTTGCATGTATTATTTTTTCTACATGTTATGTGTTTAAATGTTCTTGCTATTTTATATTCGGTTTAAGTTGATTTTTAAGTAATTGTTTGTTTTCTGAAAGATAAAGTACTTATTTTTTTTGTGGACTTGAAGTTGATATTTCTATTTGAAAATATATTTCCCACTTTATTTATTTTTTATTATATAGGATTTATAGATTTTTTGGGTTTGATTGTTCACAGATTTACAAGAAGTGAAAAAAGAAAGATTTGGAACAAAAGTTTTGAGACTGTTGTTGATCCAGAAGAGGTATGAATTGACTTTTATGTCAGGTTTAATATTTATGTTTTATGCGTTTTCCTGTATTAATTTATGGTAATTTTATTTGTAGTTAAGGATTCCATTACCTGCTAATTTTTGTAATCTTTGGAGGTTTGAACTTGAGAAGAATGATTGTTATTGGATTAGCTCCGGTGTCCATTGTGTCGAGGTCTCATTGCATCTTTCGCGTTCGTGTAACTATCTTACTTCTGGAAAAGTTGTTTCTGAAGAATTTGCATTTTCTCAACCAACCAGAGTTCTATTTAGTTATAATTCCAAGAGTAATGATTTTATGATGAAAGTGTTAGGTAAGGTGATTGAACATGGTAATAAGGAGATAATTAGTGTTGATTCTGGTGATGATGAATCCTTTGATGAAAAGCATGATTTTGTTAATTTAAGTGGTGTTAAAGATAAATCTGATGCAAAAAAGCCACTGATTGATAAGGTTCCTGGATCCAAAAGAAATTTTAATGAGTCAAATCCTATAAGAGGTAAAACTGGAGCAAAACTTGGAGATATTGATCCCCTTAGTTGTAAATTGGATGGTGTTTTTGGGTGGAAGATGAGGGTTACTGCTGCAGCTGCTAATAGTGGCAAACTTCAAGTATTGGTAATGTTTTTGTCTATCTTTGTTTAATTTTTCAGAAATTTATGTCTGTTACTAATTAAAGTTTATAATTTAATCAACAGCATTTTCCCAAAAAGGTTGTTAGGAATGCTTTGGACAAAAAACAAAGGTCAATCCTTGTGCAAACTAAAAGACATGGGGAATGGTTTAACTGCAGAATTCTTACTGCCAAAAGGAATAAGTTTGAGAAATATATATCTAAGGATTGGAGGCAGATTATGGAGAATATTTCAGCCAAAGCTGGTGATATCATAATTTTCAGGCTAACTAAATCAGCCAAAAGAATGTTGGTTCACACCATACATTTTTAAGCTGATAACTATGTATTTCTATGAAGAATGATTAATTCATAATTTCCTGAATCCATTGGACCATTTCATTAATTAATAAAATGGTCCCTTAAAGACATTTTTTGTTTCAGATTGGTCCCTTAAAGAAAAAAAGGTCCAAATAGGTCCCTTAAAGAAAAAAAAGCCCGGATAGGTCCCTTAAAGACATTTCCGTTAATCAGTTTGGTCCTATTTAGACCTCTTTTTAAGGACCAACCTGATTAACAGAGATGTCTTTAAGGGACCTATTCGGACTTTTTTTTCTTTAAGGGACTTATTTGAACCTTTTTTTCTTTAAGGGACCAATCTGAAACCAAAAATGTCTTTAAGGGACCATTTTACTAATTAAGCCTTAACTTTTTCATCCTAAGATTCTATGGTTATGTAAAATATTTAGTTATTTCTGTTTTATTTTATTTCAAGTGTTTTGTATTGAACTTATCTATTTATGTGATATAATAATTTGTGTGTAATTTTATTTCAAGTAATTTGTGTTCACTTTATGTATTCTTGTGATGTAGTAATTTTATTTTAAGTAATTTGTGATATGATTTGCATATTTGATTCCCTCTAATCACATTGATGTGTAAGCTAACTTCATTGCTTAATTGAATCTTGTGGTTTGAATTTTTAAACAAAATTTGTTTGAATTTTTATTTTTGAGTTTTATGTGTTATTGTGTTTGATGGGATTGATTAGAAAGGCACCTAACTTATTAATTGTATGGTTTTCGTTTTACATGGTTACTCTTTATTTTATAGATATTTTCTTCTTTTTTACTGTTTGAGTTGATTTGGTGAGTTTGACATATCTAGCATTAATGGGGAACAAACAAAAGTAATCAATTTTGTTCAAGTTTTGCTTTAGGTTATTTTGCCTTATTTTGGGTATAAATATAGCTACCAAGTTTGTTATTTTCATCATTTTCATTTGGTTTCACTAATATAGGGGTAAAGTGTCTTGAGCAAATAATTTTGAGTTATGGAAAAAGCATTTGATACTCTTGATTCTGTTGGTCCTGGTGTTCGGGCATGGCGATTCAAGGTTCGAATTCTTCGTTTGTGGAATCTGTATTCTTTCGCAAAACCTAATCAACTTAATTCAATTGAGATGGTACTTATTGATGAAAAGGTATGTCTATGTTTAATTTTAGTGTTTATATTTTACTGATAGCTTACTTTTTCATTTTTGTATGTTTATTGGTTGTTTTATTTTTATATAGGGTGACAAGATTCATGCAACTGTTCCTCCCCATTTGTTGAATTTGTTTCGTTTCAAACTCAATGAAGGTGATGTCTATAGGTTGTTTTATTTCAAAGTACATAAGGTATCTGGTCTTTACCGCACAACTCCACACCCCTATAAACTTATCTTCCAGTTGAAAACAAAGGTTCAAAGCTGTGAAAATAATGGTATAGATCGATTTGGATTGTCACTAAGTAATATTCGAGACATATGCAATCGTACTTCTGGTCATGAGTTTTTAGTTGGTTAGTATGTCTTACGATTTGTTATTATTGGTATAACTTTTGTGAAATATGTTTTGTGGATGTTAAATATTTTCTGTAAATTATATGCAGATGTTGTTGGGTTGATCACTGGTATTTCTCCTCCTAAGGAATATGTTTTTTGTGGAAAGATTACTCCCATGATTGTGTTTGAGATGGCTGATTATAGGTTTGTAGTTTGTTATTTATCACCAAATGTTAGTTAAATTGAGTTGTTTTTTAATTTTGTGCTAATCTCTGATATTTATTATTATTTTAGTGGAAAGTGTGAATGCATTATGTCCGGTGATGATGTTGGTGATCTTGAGAAGATGCTTGGCTGTGGTGATAATGGATTACCTCTTATGATAGTTCAGTTTGCGAAAATTAGAAATTTTAGAGGTTATTTAAAATTATTGTTTGTTTTCTTTGATTGGAGTTCTTTATTTTATTAAAGAACTTAAAGTTTATTTGTCTATGTTTATAGGAAATGTTGCTATTCAAGGTGTGTTGAGCACAAGGTTTTATGTTAATCCTTCAATACCAGAAGCTATTTCTTTCAAGAATGGGTTTGTGTTAAATTACTATTTTTCATACTAATTTTTTTATTTTCATTTATTAATGCATGTTTTGTTCTTCAGTCTTCCTATTGAAGGTGTTGAAACATTGTCTTCCATTCCTGCTTTTGGGTTTCAACCTAAGCCAGCTTTTGAGGATGATTTTTTGGTTAATTATCCCAAAATTTCCATAGTTAATTTACTTGAAAGTGTTGAAAACGGTATTTATGTTGTTGGTGCTACTGTTGATGGATTGGTCGAGGGTGAGGATTGGTGGTATCCCGGATGTAGTTGTGCTAGAATAGTTTCTGCTGACTCTGGTGCATTTTATTGCAAGCCATGCACAAAACGTCCTTTTGAAATGGTTCCAAGGTTGTCTTGATTATTTGTTATATTTTTGTTTTTGGTTTTGTTTTTCCATTTTTTGTTTAGTTATTTAGATTTATTGTTGTTTTATTTAGGTTTAGGGTAAAGCTCAAGGTTTGTGATGGATCTGGGCAAGCTATTTTCATTGTTTTTGATGATGATATGTGTTGGTGTTTTGATTGACTACATTTTGCAAAAGCCAACCAGCCAGATGCTGAACTGAGATGCTGTAGCATTATAGTACAGCATACTGAAGCTCTGTTTTCGTGCAGAATTTTTATTTCAAATCTGAGTCAAGATTTGCTTCAATTATATATTCAGGCACGTGCGTCTAGGCAAGACGAGACTTACTCAGCAAGTTTTATTGAAGTCGGTCAAAGGAAAGTGATTTAAAACAAAAATATAATTATATTATATTTTTGGCGTTTTTTTTTGTTTGGTACAACATGAAACAAACAAATTATATTTTTGAAATTAATTTAGGGTTGGGCCGCAATTCTCACAGCTGTACAAGTCTGAAGACCTAACTTGGACATCAAGACAATTGGAGACTATAAATATGTGAAGCCTCAAGCCTTTACAACTCATGTATTCTAAACCGTGTTTTTACAAAGTGTGAATTTTTAAGGTTTAGAGTTTGTGTCTTTTGTCAGCCTTTCTTGTGTCACTCTGATGCAAGTTTAGGACTGTGTTTTTATTGTTAATTGTAAGCTACTCCTAAGCTTTGAAGCACGGAGTTAGTGTGTGTGATTCACTCATAAGCTTTTAAGCAAGAGTGTGGTCTAGTCTCTAGGAGAGTGTCTCCATCTTGATCGTTATTATTGACAGCAACATGGTACGTGTTGTTAGAGGGAATTTGGGACGGGGTCTCATTATCTAAGAGGTTCTTAGGTAGGATTGCACGGGTAGTGTCTAGGTGATAAGTCAAGTACCGGGTGTTGGTCGAGGGCTTTGAACTAGAGCTATTATAGTGGATTCATTCCTGGATTGGTATCCCCCAGAGTAGGTGACGTTGCACTGAACTGGGTTAACAATTATCTGCGTTATTTATTGTTCTGCAATTTATTTATTTATTTACTGTGTTCTGCGACTGTCTTGCTGCAACATATGCTATAGCATCCTGTGCAGCATTGTGTTCACTGCGTGCCAGATTTCAATTGGCATCAGAGCAGACACCCTTTCTGGTTATAGGGTGAGCTCCAGGGAGAATGTCTGGCAACATGGACAAAGAAGGAGGGCTTGTAAGCAGACCACCACTTCTAGTTGGTGTCTCCAACTATGATTATTGGAAATCACGCATGATTGCTTTCCTAAAATCTATGGATAGCAAAACTTGGAAAGCTGTTCTGAAAGGATGGGACCCCCCTGTGGTCATGGACAAGGATGGAAAGCCAACACTTGAACTAAAAGCTGAGGAGGACTGGTCTAAAGAAGAAGATGAGCTTGCTTTGGGAAACTCAAAAGCATTATATGCATTATACAATGGGGTAGACAAACACATTTTCAAACTGATCAAAAAATGTGTCTCAGCCAAGGAAGCATGGAAGATTCTTGAAACTGTTCATGAAGGTACTCCTCAGGTAAAAATGTCCAAATTACAGATCCTTACTACTCAGTTTGAAAATTTACGTATGAAGGATGAGGAAACAATTCAAGATTTTCATATGACTATTCTAGATTATGATAATCAATTTGATGCTTTGGGGGAGAAAATTCCCGAAGAAAAGTTAGTAAGAAAATTGCTCAGATCTCTTCCAAAGAAATTTGATATGAAAGTCACAGCTATGGAAGAAGCCAAAAACATATCTCAGATGAAGCTGGATGAACTGGTTGGATCACTCCAAACTTATGAAAGTGTTGTAAATGGAAGAAGTGAAAAGAAAAATAAGAGCATTGCTTTTTCATCCAAAAATGATGAAGAAGATCTAGAAGAGGATGAAGAATCTAATGAAAGTATCTCTGAAGCTATGGAGTTGCTGGGAAAACAGTTCAACAAAGTTCTAAAACAAATGGACAAAAGACCCAGACCAAATTCTAAGAATGATGCTCCAGGCACTATGCGCAGCATTGTGAATCAAGGAAAACCTAAGAGTGATGAAAGGTCAAGCTTAAACAAGAATATTCAATGTCACGAATGCGAGGGATATGGTCACATCAGACCTGAATGTCCAACATATCAGAAAAGAACGAAGAAAGGACTAACTGTCAGTTGGTCTGATGATGATGACTCAGAAGATGATACAGCATCTGTGACTGCCAAACATATCTCAGTCTTAACAGGTACTATTACATCTGATACAGAATCTTGTGATGGAGAGGTAACCTACGAAGAACTTGCTGATTCTTACAGAGAACTCTGCCTCAAGAGTGGAGAAATATGCAAAGTCATTGAGAAACAAAAGGTAACCATCAATCAATTGAAGACAGAAAAATTTGAAAATATATCAAAGATGGATGAGCTCCAGAAGAAGGTAAATTATCTATCCTCTGATCTTGATGAAGCTAAGGAAGTCATTGAAAAATTAAATGCTGACATTTGGCGTTTGAGAAAATTCTCTGACATGTTGTATAAAGATGATGATCATCTTGATAAACTTCATAAAGCTGATGGTCAACTAGAAGAAATCTTAGAGAAAAATGTTCTAAAGCCTAAACATATTGGGCTTAGTTATGAGAATGTCAACAAACACAAAGGTTACAGCCCAGATCTCACGTACATGCATCCAAAAGAAACTCATAAGCGAAAGATGCCTCAACAGATGCTACAACATCATAAGCAGCATCCCTTGTCAAAGAACAAAAGAAAACATCACTCTTGGATATGTCACTACTGTGGCAGAAAAGGGCATATAAGACCTTTTTGTTACAAATTGTTTGGATACCCTAACAGGCATCATCAGCCTAAACCAGTTTCCACAACTGCCTCCACTCAACAAGAATGGAAACCTAAAGGTAAGAATGTGAAGACCAGTGATGATACTCAACTTGAGAAGAAGATTACTGCTCTGATTGCTCACACATCACTTAGAGCTTCATCAAGGGAAGACTGGTATTTTGATAGTGGTTGTTCAAGACACATGACCGGAATTGAAAAATTTCTTGTTGATTTAAAGTCTTACTCAACTAGTTTTGTAACTTGTGGTAATGGTACTAAAGGAGAAATTGTTGGTATAGGGGAGCTCAACAGTAATAGCTTGCCTAAACTAAGCAATGTGTTGTTAGTAAAAGGATTGACTGCAAATTTAATAAGCATCAGTCAATTATGCGACCAAGGGATGAAGGTAAACTTCACCAAGTCTGAATGTTTGGTTACAAATGATGAGGGTGAAATTTTGATGAGGGGCGTCAGATCAAAAGACAACTGCTACTTATGGGTTCCCCAAGAAGAGGCAAATGTGTCGACATGCTTAATCACGAAAGAAGATGAAATAAAATTGTGGCACCAAAAACTTGGTCATCTAAACCTAAGAAGCATGAAGAAAGCTATACCTGAAGAAGCCATCAAGGGCTTGCCAAATCTCAAGATCGAAGAAGGAAGCATTTGTGGTGAATCTCAAATTGGAAAACAAACCAAGAAGCCACATCCAAAGCTGCAGCATCTTACCACTACCAGAGTTCTTGAGCTTCTACACATGGATTTGATGGAACCTATGCAAACTGAAAGCTTAGGAGGAAAAAGGTATGCCTATGTTGTTGTAAATGATTTCTCTAGATATACCTGGATAAATTTTATTGGAAAGAAATCAGAGACCTTTGATGTATTCAAAGATCTATGTATTCTACACTACAAGAAAATAATCACTTTGCAACACTTCACTTGCGACAGTTCGGCCACAACCGTTGCAATGTATATTTTTTCCAGATTTTGCAACGGTTGATGCGACAGTTTAGGGAACCATCGCAGCTTTTACATCTAAAATTGGGAACTAGCTTACTCATCACCACCCACTCTCACTCTTTACTCTTTGTCATGAAAAAAATTCCTCTAAACCCTAATCGCTCCAATCACTCTCTAGATTCAAATCAACGAACCTTGTTCCCCAAATTTCTCAAACGACGAAGCTTCCTTTCCACTATTCCAAATCCCTAAATCTCCATCGCTCCATCGTTCTTTCTCCTGCGAGATTCATTGTTCCCTTGTTCGTTCTCTCGTTCTGTCTCCAACGATGAAGCTTCTCTTTCACTACTCAGATATGGCGTCCCTGTAAGTGCCACACCACCACCGCCGGAACTTTCCCTCACTGCCACTCGCTCCTCGCCTCACGTAGTCGACTACCATCACTGAGGTGCGTTCCTTTCTCTTCCTTAACGGGAATCGCTTACTAATATCAAGAAATTGCTTGTGCTGTTTTTTTCATGGAAGAGTAGGGGTTTTTATTTTGATTTTATTACAACTCAGTATGGATCTTGGTCATTTAGTAATGTTGAATGTTCATGCTTTTGATATTAATTATTTGTATTATTGGAGATATGGTACTTAATATTTTAATATTTCTCTAATACTAGTGATTATAGTATATCATGCTATAGTATGATTCTAATTCTTTGTCTATTATGATTGACCCTTCAATCTCTTTTTTGTTTATTTCTGTGACTATTTCTTTACTTTACTATTGTGATTAATTTTCTACCATACCATGTTCTTGTGCTGCATTATTTTCTGGTTTGTGTGCTTCTGCATAATTACAGTTTGTCACTGCATTTCTGGTTGTTTTGCAGTTCTGTTTTTGAAGTCTGAACACAAATTGGGGAAGAGATTCCACTTCGAGAACTCTAAGACAAAGCTATTCATGAATCCCTTTACCCAGCAAGGTGAGTGGGCGAGTAATCCACCAATTTTCTGCCATCTTTGAGTGTTTCTTAACATTTGCATTTGTCAATTTACATATTGCTTTAGCCGCAGATCTGGTGTTTTTGTGAGTGAACTCCTCTTCAGTAGCAGTTGCCTCACTGATTCTCATTAGATGATACGTGAATCACAAAACACATCTTTATACAGTGTTCAATTGCTCTCCTCATCTGTCTGAATATCACTTTAATCTTTGAGTTTACTTGCTCTCCTTTTCTTTTTATAGTGTTCAACTGTACAAAATTATTTGTTGAGTAGGAAAGGATTGATGTTTAGGGCATTGAATGTGAATTAGGGTTTACGAGACATTCACTTGTTTCAAATAGTCATGACAGTGAAATTGATACATTTTGATAACTAAGGGTTGTAGAGTAGTGAGGACTTGATCTCTCTCTTTGTATTAGAATTTTATGGACTTAATGTAGCATATTTTAGAAACATCTATGTTGAACCATCATGACTATTTTGTGTTTAAAATCATATAAGTTCAGGTTGTGCTACTGTGGTTAGTGAAAATTTGCTTTGAAAGATCAAATATCTAGCTTGTGTACTCGTGTGTTAATCCTTTTTGAGTTTTCATTTAACCACAGTTGAGTTTTGTGTTTGGAATCTCTCAAGCTCAACATGGTAAACTCTTGTGGACCTTTTTCTCTTAACTTGTTACTATTTTGAAGCTTAAAAATACCACTCATGTGTTGTTAATAACGTATGAGTTTCCTTAAGGGTGTATTTACATAGTCTTTATTCTTAATCATTGGAACTCATATGACAATTGTGTTTCATTGTTGCTTCTTTGAACATAATGTTTGCAATTCAATGTGATATGTGTTTGAAATATCATGAGAAGGCTCTGAATGTTCAAAAATCATTTTTCCAATTATGCATTCAATTATACATTGAATCTTTTTGAGGCACTGTGAGATGTGAGGCAAGTAATATTGGATGCTATAAATTTTTCTCATTCCTCATTTTGAATTCAGTGTCGTTATGCCACCATTGCCTAATAAGTGTGATTGTGATTTTATTTTTGACACAGGTCTTATAATATCATTTACTATTGTTTTACAGATAGATACTAACTAGGTGTTGATTATGATGGGAAAATGAATCATGTTGGCTTTGGCTTGTACAATCAAGTAAGTTTCCCTTACTTCCCTTAATGTAATAATATTTTCTCTGCTACACTTCTTCATTATGATGATGTTTTTTCACTAAACTTATTATTTGCTTCTTATGTTGTTCATCTCAGGAGTTAATATTTTTAAGTACGTGATGCAAGAATTCTGAAGAAGAATTTAGCATCAAAAGTCCAAACTTCAACTAAACGAACATTGATTATTAATTCCTTTCAGATTGCAGGACTCATCATAGAAAAGTTTGTTGTGGAGGGCTAAATGAAGTCACTTGCAAATGCTGAATAAGTGGGTAATTCATTTCTTTAAGGATATAAAATATGATTTTAATTTCTATAATTCTTACTGCTTAAGTCATTCATTGCATATTCTTTGGCTTGCTGTAGACTCTTAGACCCGTGAGACGATGGAATCAAGCGCTTCATACAAGCTTAATCTGGATATTCCATTTCACTTTTTGGTAACATATCAATACTCATTAGTTGTTGTGTTTCATTGTGATAATCCTAGGATTAGTATTATCCATATCTTCCATTTGTGTTGATGTTGCAAAGTTATGCATCTGCAAAGTTATACATTCATATGTTTCATGGACTACTTTTTACCATCTAGAGTTCATATAAGGAGAGCTTTATCCTATGGTAGTGGTGGTGATATAATATGCATTAAAACTAAATTTGAAAGTATTTTTCAAGGTCTATTTGATACTGTTTTGGATTTTAGTTTTTAATATCCCTTTTGTAAAATAGTTTTGAAAAAACTGTTTTTATAAAATGTATCATGTAATTTGATTACCAACAATTTTTAGCTTTAGGTGTTGGTTTACTAAAACATGATTATAGGTGGTGGATCAATATATGATTATTTGTTGAGTGTCACTGCTTTTTAGTTGATTGTTAGGAGTACTTGGATATTGCTAATCATTGTCTTGTATGTTTTTTCAGGCAACAAACATAGAATCCCCAAGAGATGTTAGGCATTCCTTCTTAAGTGAGTCTAGCTAGCACTAATTAAGGATCATGAAGCAACATCAAATACTTCGGAATATTTAGATATTTCATGAACCTATTATTTTGACATAATGTTTTGTATGTTTAGCCACTCTACTAATGTTTATGTTTTAGTTTTTGAATGTTTGAACTACATTAATTTTTTCTTTGGAGTTTCAAGTACTTAGATTAAATTTTTGATGTATGGATATTGTCACTATTGAATGAATTATATGAATGAGATTAAGTTATTTATATACTTGTGCATTTTAATTTTCTTCCTCTTGTATGGATATGTAATGCTTATTTAATAAGACATTTAAATGCATAAAAAATAAATAAAAAATGTTTTAAATTTTTATTTTAAAAAAGAATTTTGCGACGGTTTTGTAACTGTTGCAACCTTTGCCGTCAAATTTAGTGTTATTTAGGAAAAATCATTGCGACGGTTTTCAAAACTGTTGCAACAACAGCTGCAACAGTTGTAGCGACGGTTTTCAAAACCGTTGCAAAGTTCACTTGCAACACACAAATCAGCAACGGTTTGACAACCGTCGCAGATGTACAATTGCAACGGTTTCGACTGTCGCAAACTGCAATTTTAACTGTCGCAAAGTGGTTATTTTCTTGTAGTGCTACTTCAAAGAGAGAAAAACAATGTTGTGTTAAGGATCAGAAGTGATCATGGAAAGGAGTTTAAAAACTCTAGATTCTCTGACTTTTATGCCTCTGAAGGCATCATCCATGAATTTTCATCTCTCATTACACCACAATAAAATGGTGTAGTAGAAAGAAAGAATAGAATTATACAAGAGTCTGCAAGAGTAATGTTACATGCAAAGAAACTCTCTCATGGTTTTTGGGCAGAAGCTATGAACACTGCTTGTCATATTCATAATCGTGCCACCTTGAGATCTGGAACTACATCTACTCTGTATGAATTGTGGAAAGGTAGAAAACCTACTGTTAAGTACTTTCATGTGTTTGGAAGTAAATGTTATATCTTGTCTGATAGAGAACCAAGAACTAAAATGGATCCTAAAAGTGATGAAGACATATTCTTGGGATACTCAACAAATAGCAGAGCCTACAGAGTATATAACTACAGAACCAAAACCATGATGGAATCTCTAAATGTAGTAATAGATGATATTTCAAGTGAAGTTGTGAAAGATGATACAGAAGATGCTACAGCATCTATCCCAGGTAGTATAGATTCTGAAACTATTGAGGAATTCAAGAATGATACAGAGATTACTACACCTGAACCAATCTTTGCTACTTCAAAGAAAGGGTCATCCATTCGTACTCAAAAGAATCATCCTACAGATCTGATTATTGGTAATCCTAATCATGGAATTACTACTAGAAGGACACTTGACTTAGTTCCTAATGCTTGTTTTGTTTCTAAGTTTGAACCCAAAAATGTTATGGAAGCCCTCACTGATGAGTTTTGGATAAATGCTATGCAAGAAGAGCTAAATCAGTTCAAGAAGAATGAAGTTTGGGACTTAGTTCCTAGACCAGAAACTACTAATGTGATTGGTACCAAGTGGGTCTACAAGAACAAGTCTATGCAAGAGGGGTATTGTGATGCTGATTGGGCAGGTTGTGCAGATGATAGAAAAGGCACCTCAGGAGCTTGTTTCTTTTTAGGCAACAATCTAATATCTTGGTTCAGCAAGAAACAGAACTGTGTGTCTTTATCTACAGATGAAGCTGAGTACATAGCTACTGGTAGTAGCTGCTCCCAACTATTATGGATGAAACAAATGTTGCTGGAGTACAATGTGGTACAAGATGCTATGGCATTGTACCGTGACAATCTTAGTGCCATCAATATTTCAAAGAATCCTATCCAACATAGCAGGACGAAGCATATTGATATTAGGCACCATTTCATCAGAGATCTTGTTGAAGAAGGTATTATAACTCTTGAGCATATTGCCACTGAAGAACAACTGGCTGATATTTTTACTAAGGCTCTAGATGCGGTCCAATTTGAAAAATTGCGAGGCAAACTTGGGATTTGCCTATCTGAAGAGTTATAGCAATTATTGCAAGTGTGGCGTGCAGTTTTCTCTTCAACTTATTTAGTAATGCACGCTGTTATGGGTAATGTTGAAACATCTGAAGATTTGGTAAGAATTGTGTGTTTGTTGAGGATAAGGATGTTTCTTGTGGTGAGAAAGTATTTGTCAGAGAAAGTTATGTGGTGTTCTCCCCTGCTGTGTTTAACATTTGTTGGTAATGATATTAGCGCTCCAACTGAGGTCAAAGATGACTTTGTGTTGGAACATGTCAAGAAGAGTGTTCCTGAGAAAGATGCTGCACATGATGCTACAACATCTGCAGCACGGGAAAATTTGGATAACATCGTGATACCCGAGTCTCCAGATGATGTTATTGTTCCTGACAAAGAAAAGGGTTCTGAAGCAACTACTACTGATAATGTTTTTGTTCATGATATCTATGTGATCCCTTATGTTGATGATAGTGGTAAAACTATGTTTGTTCCTTTGAATGTTGATGAATCTGCTAAGAAAGATTCAAATGTTATTTATGTGGACAATCTCAACCTTACTAAGAGGACTCCTGCTTCTAGTACTAGGAAGTTAAGGAGCAATGCTGGTAAAGGTGTAGTTGTTTCTAATGTTCATGTCAAGACTGCCAAGGAAAAGAAAATCTATGGTCTTAAAAGACAGTGGAGTAAGATTACTGGGCCCTCTGAGCCAAAGAAGAAGCTTTTGAGGAGCTTGCTGTGGAAAGGAGTTTAAGTGAAGTTTTTTTTTACAATGCCAAAAGCTTGTTGATTTGATTTATGCAGCTGGATTGATGAAAACAGCAACTGGGCTCCAACTACTCATTCCAATACTGTGGCTACAGGTTTGGCTAGGTTTATATATGTTGTAGGGACCAGATCACCTTTTGCCTTTGGTTCTTATATTCTTGATGAAACTGTTCTGCATGGTAAGTCATGTACTGAGAAGATGTCTATAGTCTTTCCTACACTGATGTGTGACATTATTCTAGCTCAATATCCTGACATTTGTACTAAGGCTGGTGTTCCTACTAAGAGAGGTTGTGATTTGTCTTTTGATTTTAGACTGTTTGAGGGTACACATGTTGCAGACTGTGCTGCATCATCTGTCAATCAATCAGTCAACTGATGTTTTGTCTAGGAAGCAAATGATTGTTGACCTCAAGGTGTTCTCCAATGTCAATCCTGGTGTTCTAGATGATAATGCAGGCTGTGATACTGAGGTAGAGGAGGAGGAGGAGGAATCTGATGCAAGTCCTTCTATGTGACCTGCTTATGCTTTATTTGCATGTCCTTTTGGATTTTAATTTGTTGGGCTACGCCCTGATGCTCTCTGGATTGTAACATGCATAATCCATGTCTTTGGGTCCGATACTCCAGGTTTTCTATGCCCTTATGATCTGTAATATGCACTTTATGAGTTCCTATGCTCTGATTATCTCTGAACTCTATGTTTCTCTATGATCTGATAACTCTGTGGAAGTTCTGCTCCTACTGTGTGATACTGACTTTATTTGTCAGAATTTATGGCTAAAAAGGGGGAGTAATATCTGTTGTGCATAATGTGATGAAGAATGCTAATGATGTAATGAAGAATGCTATAGCATCTAGTATAGCATGTTGTTGGTTTTATGTGATATGCATGTTTTGAGGGGGAGTGAAGTTTATGCATATATTGAGGGGGAGTAGGTAGAATTTACTTTTCTACTACTTATGATATGCATGCTTATATAGGAATTTATTTTTCCTATTATCTGTGGCGCTGCTTAAATTTTAAGGATTATTTCTCCTATCTTGAATCCACTATGTGAGAGTTTATTTCTCTTTGTCTGTACTTTGAGGCTAAGATGTGTTATGTTCCGCTGTTGCATGCCTCTGATGCTTACGTGCTAGCTATCTTTTCATCTGATGAATTTCCTACTTTCTTTCTTAGTTGTGTGCTTATGTTGACTCGAAGGAAAGTTCAAATAGCTTAGCATCGTTCTACTTTCTTTCCTAGTTGTGTGCTTATGTTGACTCGAAGGAAAGTTTAGACTGTATCTCTCTATGCACTGGCCTAAGGTTGTTTTAGCCAAAATTTGCCAAAGGGGGAGATTGTTGGTGTTTTGATTGACTACATTTTGCAAAAGCCAACCAGCCAGATGCTGAACTGAGATGCTGTAGCATTATAGTACAGCATACTTAAGCTCTGTTTTCGTGCAGAATTTTTATTTCAAATCTGAGTCAAGATTTGCTTCAATTATATATTCAGGCACGTGCGTCTAGGCAAGACGAGACTTACTCAGCAAGTTTTATTGAAGTCGGTCAAAGGAAAGTGATTTAAAACAAAAATATAATTATATTATATTTTTGGCGTTTTTTTTTGTTTGGTACAACATGAAACAAACAAATTATATTTTTGAAATTAATTTAGGGTTGGGCCGCAATTCTCACAGCTGTACAAGTCTGAAGACCTAACATGGACATCAAGACAATTGGAGACTATAAATATGTGAAGCCTCAAGCCTTTACAACTCATGTATTCTAAACCGTGTTTTTACAAAGTGTGAATTTTTAAGGTTTAGAGTTTGTGTCTTTTGTCAGCCTTTCTTGTGTCACTCTGATGCAAGTTTAGGACTGTGTTTTTATTGTTAATTGTAAGCTACTCCTAAGCTTTGAAGCACGGAGTTAGTGTGTGTGATTCACTCATAAGCTTTTAAGCAAGAGTGTGGTCTAGTCTCTAGGAGAGTGTCTCCATCTTGATCGTTATTATTGACAGCAACATGGTACGTGTTGTTAGAGGGAATTTGGGACGGGGTCTCATTATCTAAGAGGTTCTTAGGTAGGATTGCACGGGTAGTGTCTAGGTGATAAGTCAAGTACCGGGTGTTGGTCGAGGGCTTTGAACTAGAGCTATTATAGTGGATTCATTCCTGGATTGGTATCCCCCAGAGTAGGTGACGTTGCACTGAACTAGGTTAACAATTATCTGCGTTATTTATTGTTCTGCAATTTATTTATTTATTTACTGTGTTCTGCGACTGTCTTGCTGCAACATATGCTATAGCATCCTGTGCAGCATTGTGTTCACTGCGTGCCAGATTTCAATATGAATAAGTTGTTGGGAAAACATTGCCATGAACTGGTTGCTTTATCCAAGGTTTTGTCTCTAAGATATCTATATATGGTTTTGTAACTTTTAGTTTTGTACAGAACAGTCATTTAGTTGGGAATTTTTAATATTTAATTTTTTAATTATTTTGGTTACAGGCTAAAAATGCCGGTTATTATCCTCCTGAATTAGAATTGCTTAAAGGGATACAATTGTTGTTCAAGGTAGAGAAAAATTCTGGTCGGGATGTTCTGTTTATAGGTTCATTTAGAGTTAAGCGGATCTGCAATGATGTTTCTGTTATGAAAGCATTTGATTCCGTGAGTTACTTTTGTTGTTTTTAATATCAGGTATTTGCTATGCATTAAAATATTTTAATTGAGTTATGTTTGAATTTTATGTATTCTATGTAGGTTTTGGGTAGTGGTGATTCTTCTTCTTATTATGGTTTGTTTGTTAAAGAAGAGTTTACCCTCTTTCGAATCATCTAGATAATAAATTGTTGTATGTATTTTGTTTATATTTGTGTATTTTTTTATTTTGATTTTTGTTATTGTAATATTAATAATAATTGTCATTAATTTTGGTTTTGTTTTGAAGGTTTTCAATCAGGATTCAATGTCTCAAGTTGTTGATTTAGGCCATAATTCTTCAAAGATCAACAAACTTTCAGAAAATTCAGTTGTTGCTGCCTATATTTCTTTTTGCCAGTCCTATAGTTTAAATAATTGTATTGTTTAGTTGTTTTATTGCTACGTTGTAATATAAGGATTTTCTATGAATTTGATATTTTTGTTAATTTGTTTTTTTATGTTTAACATTGTTTATCTATTATGGTTATTTTAATTCTTTTAGTTGAGTTCTATCACAATAAGTTGGTAGTTCTATAAAATATATTTGTTTTTTGGTTATTGTACATAAGCGTGTATTTTTTCATAATAATTATTTTATGTTGCCTATTTTTGTCCATCCAAATACGTATGAATCTTTGACTATTTTTATTACTTAAATGTAAATATGTGTATTTTTGTCATAACAATTATTTGCCTTGAAAGCACTTTTGTGCTCTGTATGGGGTAGACGTGGCCATCTTAGAATTGAGGGTTTCTCACAAACTCTCTACAATCAAAGTTGAATTTGAAAAATTTTCATAGGGAGTGTCCCACTTTGGACGTGGCCCCCACTCCCTAGGTACGTTGAGGCCTTCCACGTATCCTTCTAAGCATTATTATATTTCTCACAAACTCTCCACAATGAAAGTTGGATTTCAAAGTATTTTTATCATCCTTCTAAGCATTATTATATTTCTCACAAACTCTCCACAATGAAAGTTGGATTTCAAAGTATTTTTATCAGGAGTGTCCCATTTTGGACATGGCCCTACGCCCTAGGTAGTCCCTATTTAGTTTTTTAATTTTCGTTTATTTTGTCCCTTTGTAGACATTTTTGTTTTACATGCTTATGTATCAATTGTCAGCTCATATTCTGTTGATGTGTTTCTAAAGGTGGAGTATTAATGAGGAAAAAACAAATTCATTAAATTTTTTTAAGTTTTGCACATAATTGTATTTTTTCAAATTTTTCTTAGACGTTCCTGCCCCATAAAAACGAAACATGGAGGGCAAGTAGAAGGACAATTTGGTCTAATTAGAACAAGTTTTCAAAGTTATATATTTCTTCTCTTCGGTCATCTTCCTTCATCATTAAATAGTCATCCCATGTCTAATCTTCATTTTCCTTTTTGTTTGTTTGCATTGATTTATTTAATTCTTTAATCCCTTACTCGCTTGACATTCTAATAGAAGATAGAACATGAGTTTAAAAAAAGTGAAAGCTTTCACAATTACCAGTTGTAGAAGTACATACTAGAGCGCTTTATGTTTCATTGTGGTTTAATAAATTATATGACTTAAGTTATGCTATTGTGTTGATACACTTATAATACCAAATAGCTAATCCAACAAAGACAAATTCAATAACTATTTGGTTTTATTAGAACAACTTTTCCACATTATATATCAATTATTTTCTATCTACAATCATTCTTTTTAGTATAGTCACTATTTTGACATAATTCTTTTGTGTATATCGTAAATAAATATATCTCTTTTGAACATAATTCTTTTAGTAGATCTGCCTAATTTCCAAGTGTTGGGTATGTGCCCAACATAGACTTTCTCTATGTACCCATTGAAATATTGTGTGGTTCTTGTGTTGGATCTGCTCATATCCTTTTTAATTCAGTTTGTAAAAAACAAAAGGGTAAATAGGGTTTTACCCCCTGCAAAATAGGAGAATTTTGCATTACCCCCCTGTAAAATAAAAAGTTGTGATTCCCTCCTCGTAATATTAAGATTCTTTGTTTTACCCCCCTGAATTGACAACATGGATTTGGAATCTTAATTTTGCTGACATGGAAACCATACGTGGCTTTTTTTTTTACACATGGCTTTTTTTACTGTTTTTATTTATTTAATTTTTATTTTGCCACATATTGAGCTATGTCATTTAAAAAAAATAAAAAATAAAAAACAAAAAAGGGGAAAAACAAACAGCAAGAAACATCAACAATCTTCACCACTCTCATGGGAAGAACAAACAACAACAACCCATTCTTTCATTCAATTAAAAAAAAAAAAAATCAAAACAACAACAACAAACTTCATCTTCAATCTTAAATTTCATCTCATCAATTCAATCTCAAACCCATAAATCCAAAACCATAAAAAACTCATAAGTTTCTCAAAACATAAAATCTCACGGTTCATTCTCCACCACCAGCCACCACCACTGTCGTCGTCCATCTCTCTTTCCCACCAATTGCATCTCTCTTCCTTGCAGCATCACTCTCACTAATTTTCGCCGATTTTCAGATCTGAATTTTGTTGTTTGTTGATTTTCCAAAAAATTAAAATTAAATCAGAATTAATGATGTTTGGAGAACATGTGTTGTTGTTATTTTTCTTGAACTTGTAATTGCTAACCCAACTCATATCCTTCACCAAGATCAAAGGAATGAACACGTGAGAGGTAGAGACCAGGAAGGAGATGGATGAAGGAGTTGATTATGTTAGGGTTGTTGTTGGTGGTGGTGGTTATGGAGGAGGTGGAGGAAGAGTTTGAATTGGAGGAACTGTGGAGATGATGAATTTTTTTTTTTTTTTCGATTTAGGGATTTGAGATGAAAGTTGCTTCCTGAGATTTGATATGAAAGTTGTTTTTTGGAAAAAAAAAATTGTGGGATTTGAGATGAAGATTTTTTTTATTTTAAATAACAATGATTTGGAATAATTATAATAATAAAAATAAATAAAAATTCTAAGAAAATCCACATATGCATGCCACATCATAAAAAAAAAAGATTCCATGTCTAGTTGGCGAATTAGGGTGGTAATTGAATGAATCTTTATATTACAGGAGGTAATCACAATTTTTTTTTTACAGGAGGTAAAACCCTATTTACCCAAAAAAAAAAAGACAAACAAGAGTATAGGTACTGTTGGAATTATCAGCTACATAAGGAAGGATTTTTACAAGCACCGTGCAATCGCACGGGTACTGACACTAGTATAGTACAACCTAAATCTATGTTGATTGACGATTTGATTCATCAAACAAACGGAGAGAACACTATGTTTCTCAATACACTTGAAGTTGAACATTGCAGCTTTTGTGATTATGTTTGATTTCCCATATTAAATTCATGGGAGCCTCAAATTCAAATGTATTTATTTGTTTGACAAAAAATGGTAGATAATGAAGTAGCAAAGTTTTTCATAAGAAAGGGGGATTGAATTGTGAACCTATTAAAATTTACCTTTTAAAAATATAACTCAACAGAAAACGTTAGAATGATCTCAGAAGGATCTGGTTAGCAGTAAAGCAAATTCAAAGTGAATTGTGTGCTTAGTATTTGCTCAAAATAAAAGATAAGGGAAGAGAGAATCAACACACAACAATTATACTGGTTCACCCCCCTAATAGTATGGGTTACGTCCAGTCCCTCACGCTCCGTGAGTATCCACTATAATCTTGAGATACTAGTAATCTCAAATTACAAACCTCCTTGATATAAACCAAGATCAATAACCTTAAGCTCTACAAGCTTAATATCTACCTCAATCCTACAAACTAAGGTGTCACTCAATCAATAGTTACGTATTGACTTGAGCCAATCTTTTTACAATGAATTGTTCGGATCGCAAGCTTTCAAATGAAGAGAAAATCAAGTTGAGAAGCTAATAGAAGAATACACTCAGTTCACTCAATGATATACTGATCCAAGTATGTGATGTTAGATATATTGATCCACTATAATCTTGAGATACTAGTAATCTCAAATTACAAACCTCCTTGATCTAAACCAAGATCAATAACCTTAAGCCCTACAAGCTTAATATCTACCTCAGTCCTACAAACTAAGGTGTCACTCAATCAATAGTTACGTATTGACTTGAGCCAATCTTTTTACAATGAATTGTTCGGATCGCAAGCTTTCAAATGAAGGGAAAATCAAGTTGAGAAGCTCATAGAAGAATACACTCAGTTCACTCAATGATATGCTGATCCAAGTATGTGATGTTAAATAGCTGGAGTGAGAGTGGAAGAGTTTAATGACTTGGTCGAAAAAGACAAGTGTAGATGTTGAAATTTGTAGTTAAAACTCTTGAATCTTCAAAGCACCCAAGTGTGCTATTTATAGATGTCGTTTGTCCTTTGTTTCGTGGTCTCCAAGCAGGTTGGAGTGTTGCCAAAGACTAGCCGTTAGTCTTTTAAAACTCGGATCAAATATTATTCAAATAATATTTGATGAGAGAGAAGATGCTTCTTGAGAATGTTCTTAGAATGATGATGTCATGAGGAGCGTGAATTGAGCATCTTCTGGGCTGTATGAACTTGTTCTCCAAGAACAAGCACTGTTGAAGCCTTGGAGGATCAATTACAACAGCTGGATACAGCTGGAGAGAATCTTTCAAACATGAGCAGGAAATCTGCTTGATTCTGGAACGTTCTTAGATCGTTCTCTCAGAGTATTTTCTGATTCTTGGCCTAGATCAATTAGAGAGGTATTCTTTGCTTGTTTTGATTTCGTGGGCCTCAAGATATTCATGATGATCATATGATGATAGCTGGTCTTCTTATCCTTTTACTATTCATGTGTACTTGTAAAAGTACAAATATCTTTTCTATTGTAGATCAAGGACATAGTAGTTTATTCTTTACGAAGTCCTTTGAGAAGTATCACTTCAAACTTGTTGTCTCCTTTTCATTGGTCCATAAATGTCTTCAAATAATCTCTGAATATAACATGTGAGCTTGAGAAGTAAATTGTCAAAGACATGTTCATGTTTATTCCTTAAACATGACCAAATAGGAATATTTCTTTTGCTATCATTTAATCCTTGCCTTAAATGACTTATATCCTGTAGAGATTCTATTCAATGAAGTCCTTTGCAAAAGTGCTTATTTGTCTCTTGTTCAGATGATATCAATTAAATGCTTATTGTTGATGTATAGCTTTGCATGTGAGAAAAAGTGCAGACTGAAGAATGTTCTCTGATCATTCTCATAAACTTGCAGTTTTCAATCAATTTAAGTGTAAGGTCTATATTAATGAATGAGCTTTTGTTCCTGTCTATATTAATCACTCAAGAGTACTTGTTAGATCACAAAAAGATCAAAATTCACTTAAAATATAATTAAGATGTTTGTTATCTTTAAAACATCAAATTAGGATTTTGCCTCAACAGATAATTGATATTTTTTTTATAAGCTAAGAACATTTAGGCATAAAGAAGTGAATAGACATCGAACTAAGTTGGTACATTTAAACGATCTCATTCTATACATAAATCATAATAATATAAATATAAATAAAATATGTACATATGGACTACACCTTACTCCCAAAAGAAACTAAAATAAACGTAGTAAAAATAACCATCCATACAAAGGAAATCGTAAAGTGCTCTAGCTATCGGTTTGTTAAACCCCCTCTCATTCATAGGTATTTGTGAGTGTAACATATATAGTAGAACGAGAGTTATATGACTGTCTTCCGCTCTTAACCAATTGTTTGTTCGTCTTCCTTTGACTTTTATTAATATCACGAGTGAAAGACTTCTCACCTTTTTCTATATTAGCTCAAGCTTGTTTAATAAATTGAGAGTTATATGACTGCCCTCCGAGAATATCACAACCTTTTGCTGGATAATTGATAAATTAATTAATTTGAATTCTTTAAAATGAGTAAAGTGTAAAGTGAGAAAATTAATGATTGTGATCGTAATAACTCCATGATTTGTTATGATATTACTTACTTTGATTTATTCATTAATAGTTGATATTGTTTTCTTTACACTATAAAGTAAATCACACACTTTAAAGGAGCCAAATCCAACTAATCTATAATAAATAAGTTATAACAAATAAATTAACTAACTGGTTCAATTTGTAAGTTACAGTTTAATTAACTTATAAATATCATGTTTAATTGATATTTAGTGTTTTTCAAGTAGGATGAGAATGATACAATTGAGAAAAATGATAAAGTTGTAAGTTATAACTATAATTGAATTGGTTTATAAAAAATAAAGCTAGTATTCCTGGTGGGAACGATTCTTGCACAAATTTTAGTTATCTTATGGTTGAACTCTACTTGATCAGAGCCACTTCTCTTAGAAATCATAAGATTAATGCCAAAAAAAAAACTAATACAGATAAGTTACAAACTTCGGTAAAAAAATATTGAACTAGGTTTTTTTTTATATATATAAATTTATAAGCAATATAAGTTTAAAATCTAACATTACCGCAACCTTAGTTTAGATTTCTAGATTTTGTAGGGGAAATAAAATCAATTTTCAAATTTATCAAACGTTGTGTTTTTTTTTATAAGCAAAGAAAATTTATCAAGAATGGTACAAGGCGTTAGGGTTGTCACTTGTCAATTTGCATCCGGTAGAGCGGATTCCTGTGGGGATTGCTCCGTTCGGAGCTCCGAAAACAATGATTTTATCCCCGTGGGGATGGGGATGGAGGCAACCCCCCCCCCAGGCACTTTGGGGCGGGGATCGGGGATGAAGCATTTGTCCCCGCGAATTCCCCGAATCCGTCCATATACACTATATATTATTATTAGTATGATTATTAGTAGCCAAATATTTTTGCAATGTTTTTAGTATGATTTATTAGTCCATTCCCCGAACTGCCATACTTTGCTATGAAATATTTTGGATGTTAGGTTTTGTATGATTATTAGTAGCCAAATGTTTTTACAATGTTTTTTTTGGTTGTGAATGCATTATGTGTTGTTTTTATTATTTAAAAAAGAAAGATGCAAAATAATTGTTTTTTTAAATAAGACAGAAAAAATAACGTCATCCTACTGTCATAATTTGACCAAAAAATATAGAAATTTTGTTAATATTTGATATCCGTGGATCTCCACGGGAACCGTGGGGATCTGTGGGGATGGGGACAAATATTCCCCCGTGAGGACGGGGATGGAGGCAAAATCTCCCCCGCATGTGCTTTTGGGCGAGGAACGGGAAAGCTTTCCCCGGACATTCCCTGCCCCGTTGACATCTCTACAAGGCGTACTCGAACGGTCGAACCCTTACAAAAACAAGAGAAATTAAGGCCCAATATCAGAGCATATACACCTTGTGTTTAGTTTCACTGCAACATACATACAAGTAATTATTAGTGAACATGAGAGGATCCATTTTCAAATACTAAATACTTGAAATACTTTTGAGTGCTTTTACTAGTTATTACCTTATTTACTTGAGTAAACATTCACTTTGATTCTTGAAAGTATCACTCGCCGTCAAGTTAGTCCTTGAATGAAGATAATTAAACAAAACTCCCTGAATGTTAATTCCGTTAGTCAAATAGGTCCAAATCGTTAAATATATGTTAAATGTGATGATGTGACATTGTTACTAGAATATTTTATTAATTTACTGATTTTTTTTAATGTATGACTTTTATTTTATTTAACATTAATTTAAAGACATAAACATAATAATAATTTAATTTCTCTCTCCTTGTTGCTCCATTTCAATTTTCTCTGCAAATTGCATCCACATCCTTTCTCTTGCTGCCCGCGGCAGAGACGACGGCGGTCCAGGGACAAGGTTTCCATAAATGAAAAAACTGATAAATATTAGAGAGAGCTCGTGACCAGGAGCAAGGATTTAGTGCTTTTTTTTTGTGGGTTGGCTTGAAGTGGTTGGAAATCGGCCCAGAAGATTGCGGTATAAAATCAAACTTCTCAATTCTGAAAATAAATTGGTGGGTTTTCATCAAAGAGTTGAAGAGGAACATAAATCTCATTTATGATTTATATTTCAAGATCCAGCATCGTGGGTGACTGGAAACGGTCTTTAAAGTGACGGAGCTCCGACAATAATGGTGGTAGTTTAACGATCCGTTTGGTGAAGGAGATAGAAGTTTAATGAGTAGAAAAATGGTGTCGGTGGCATGACCATTGGTGTCGGACGGTGTTGTAGTGATGCCGGAGAGATTGAATGTGGTGGTGGGTTTGTGAGAAACAAGAAGATTGAAATGTGTTTGAGAGAGGGGATTCATAGAGAAAACTGTTGGAAATGAGTGCATAATCATTGACTTGTTGGGATTGGGAAGAAGTTGTTATCACATAGTTTGGTGTGGTGAGGTGTGGAGGGTGTGCTGGTGAAGGGGGGAGGAGAGAACAGAGGAAGAAGATACCTAAATTTCTCAATTGGTTTTTTTTTTTTTATTATGTGTTTTATTATGTTTTTTCTTTTTTAAATTAAAGTTAATTAAAACAAATTCATAACTGACATTAAAAAAAAAAATCAGTAAATGAATAAAATATTCTAGTAACAATGTCATAGACATTTAACGTTTTGGACATAATTGATTAACGAAATTAACATTCATGGAGTTTTTTTTAGTTTTCCTTCATTCAGGGACTAACTTGATAGCAAATGAAATTTTTAGGGACCATAGTGGCTGTTTACTCGTTATTACTTCTCCAATTTTTTTAAGTGTCCTTTTTTTATCACTGTGCAATATTCAGGTAATCTATTTTGACTATAAATTTTTATTAATATATCAAACCAAATGTTAGCAAATAAGATATTATTCAATTTTGTCTCGACGAATGTTTTTAAAATATAAAATTCTCATAATTTTTATAATAGATAATTAAATATATTAGTGATCAAAATTGTGTATCAACATGTGTGGAGTGATCAAAAGCGATACTTAAAATGGAGCGAAGGGGAGTATAAGGTATATTAGATAAACTAAAAAAAAATTCCATCATTTATTAATATATAAAGGAGAGAAACTATATACTAAATAGAGTATACAAAAAGGAGTACAAGAAATACTAATTCTCTAATGAAAAGAAAAATTACAATTAAATCGAAGATAGAAAACTCGTAAAGCGCCCCCTAAACTACACCAAGAACATCCAACCCCAAATCACCAAAACGGCCAAAAAAGATAAAAAGATCATAAATCGAGAAAAGAAGACAAACAACGAACCCATCTATTAATATAAATACATATAGGCTACATATAAGATGGATGCCAACATTGATTATTATATTTTCAAATATAGAAAATTAACTTTTTATATAATCATTAAAGCCAAGGTCAGCAATAAGAGGGGAGAGCCAAACGTGTATGATCCAACTAAGCCCAATTGGAAAAATCATCCTTGAAAAGTTGTTGACAATTCAGTGCCAGGAGGAGTGACTTTGTGATTCTCATTCTTTGGCTTGTGGACAAGATAATGGTCTACCATTAGTAATAAATTAAGTGAGATATTAGCTTGACATTAGCATTTGTTAGTTAATGACATGATTAATCAAGTAATCACTAGGGAATGACACGATGGTGATGGATCTATACAGCTCACAAAAGTCCTCAGATTTGTTTTCATCGTGGCTGCCTAATCCTACATTGAACATGGCATCCTATCATGCATAATTAACAAGTATATATAGCAATTAAATAAAAAATGAATAAAGTATAATCAATGAGTCATGATTTTAAAGTTTAAACTGTAATCGTGGTTATGCTACGAACTTTTGTATTGTGGTTAAATAAGAGAAAATACTGCTGAAAATGAAAATTAGTTTTATAGTCAATCTTTAAGATTTCAAGTGTGCCAAAAATATAGTTCAATGATATAGGTTGAGATGTTATGAATGTGGTTTAGGGCTCAATATTTGATAGATTTGTTCAAAAGAGAAACTCTTGCCTAGACACATATCCAACACTTGGCATTTGAGCACATCCAATAAAAATTTAACACCACATTCATTTTATTTTTTATTAAAAAATTAAAGAAAAAAAATGAAGAGAGAGAACATAAACCGCCCATAACCCACAACAACCACCACAAACTTCCAATTTTCTCCATTGTTGCTCTACACTACCATACACAAGACCTCTTCAATTGCATAGTTTTGTATGGTTGTGGCTTGGCTTTGCATCTCTTGTAAAAGTACATCACATCTTGTGTTTGCTTCTTATTAATTCAATTATTAGCCTTTTTCAAAAAAAGAAACACAACATCTCAGCAATAGCACAAACAAGAAGCTCGTTTCTTCTTCTTTTCAATATTATTTATTTGTGTGTTTTATTTTACTTTTTATTGAATATGTTTAATTTTTCTTTAAAATAAATAATCACATAAAACTTAAACCAACACTATCTTTGTTTCAAAACACCATCTTCTAGTTCTCTGGAATTTTTATTTTTTCTTCAGTGTCTGATAAACTAAAAGATGAAGAATTGACATGGACTTGAAAATAAATTGAAAAACTGTTATTCTTTGTCGGTGACACTATCATGAAATAATCGAAATTGGTTCGGTGGAGAAGAGGAAGGACAGAGAAAGTAAGACCGTCGGGGAAGAGGAATTTTTCATTTTTTTTCACATTTTTTTCAAGTTAAATATAAGATGTCATGTTCTTATTGGATGTGCCCAAATATTAAGTGTTGGGTTTCTTCCCGAGGAAGAGTTTCTCTGTTCAAAAATGCTTTTTACATCCACTAGGGAGCTAAAGACATGACTATGGTAGATTCGGAAGTAACATTAAAATATATCCTTAATTTTAAGGAGAACATGTTAAGAAGATAAATGTGAAAATAATTTATTAAATTTGTGGTGTATTCAATTCTCTAAATATTAAATTTTTTGTATTATTAAATGCTATATTTATATTTTTAGGTACCTTAACACGTGCTCTTAGAATACAAGTTAACGTGACCCTAATTTCAAGACTAATTCTAAAATGGACCATTGTCTCATATGGTCCATGATGGACAATGGTGAACAAGTTTTTATGACCATTGGATTAAACTAGAGCCTATTGTAATATGGTAAATCCTACTCACCCTATTATTTTCTCTCCCCTCTTCATTAGTCAAGTGTCAACACGTCAAATCTTTCTTCTTCTTTTTTTCATCTTTACTTAAATATTTAATACTATTATTTAATATTTAAATAAATAACAATTAAACCATTTAATGTTTCAACCAATATTAATTAATAAAAATAAATTTTTGATTCCTAAAAATATTCCAAATTTAGTTTTTTAGTACTTGTAAAAAATTTCAGTAAGTTTTGGCCAAAGTGTATGTTTGGTAAGTCCAATAAACAAGCTTATAGCTTACTGGATTAGCTTACAAACATGCTTAATAAAAATGGTTGTGTTTGATAACAAACTTATAACATTTTTTTTATATCTTATTTCAAATAGCTTGTTTATATTTTATAGTTTTTTACATTAAATTTATCCTATTTTTACCATTATTATTTTTATTTATTATTTATTTATTATTTAAAAAATATAATAACTACCCATTAACCATGTATTTTTATGTCATTTTTATTTACAAAAACTAAATTTGCAAAATACTTTCATTTCATTCTACTAGTTTTTCATCTATAAGCTATCATTTATCACCTATAAGCTAGCTTTTCAACTATTAGCTAACTTTTTGGTTATAAACTAGCTTATAGCTTAATTTCACCAAACAGGTCCTAAAATGTTTTATGTTACAACTTTTAATTCCTTTTTTATTAGTCAAATTAAGTGTATCCTTTGAGTTTTTTTTTTTTTACCAAACTACTTATTTTAATTAGAGATTTCAAATTTAATCAATCTGATCGTCCAATATCATCTAATTGGATTGATACACGAATGAGAAAAAGAATTTTGATGATCGGACTCTGAATGGATAGACAGATTGTAATAACAGTCTCACTGAAATCATAGTTTTAAAGAAAGGGTCATGACAATTGACTAAAACTACCGATTTTGATTAGATATTTCAAATTTAATCAATCTGACCGTTCAATGTCGCCTAATTAGCCTGAGAAACGAACGAGCAAAAGAATTTTGATGATCGGACTCCGAATAAATAGACATATTGTAGTAATAACTCTCTTATTGGAAACCTAGTTTTAACGAAAGGGTCATGGGCTTTGACTAAAACTACCGATTTTGAATGGAATTTTGAATTTAATCAATCTGACTGTTCAGTATCACCTAATTGGACCGACAAACGAACGAGAAAAAAAAATTGATGATCGGACTTCGGATGGATAGACATATTTTGTAACAAGAAAGTAAACTGATACCAAAGTTACAAGTGCAAACTCCATTGATGAAGCTTGAAGCACAAAAGAAAGAAACTGAACAATGAAGAAGAAGATTAAGTTTTTGTATTGAAATTGAATTGAGTACAATTACAAGTATGTGTAGAGTTTATATAGTTGAGTCAGTTACAAACTAATAACCAACTTGGCTAACAAACTCTAACAACCTAACTAACTTGAATTGTAAGCTAACTAACTAACTAACTGTATTAAGCTAATTAGTTCATACATAATCAGTCTTCATTTTGTCACACCCCCTCAAGCTGAGGCCTGAAGATGTTAATAAGGCCAAGCTTGGAAAACAATCTATGAAAATTAGCTGGATGCAAAGCTTTTGTCAGGATGTCTGCAAGTTGGTTGTAACCAGATATAGGCAAGAGCTTCATGAGACCCTCTTGAAGCCGTTCTCTGACTATGTGGCAGTCTATATCTAGATGCTTTGTTCTTTCATGGAAGACAGGGTTAGTGGCAATGTGCAAAGCACTTTGACTGTCACAATACAATGCTGGTAGCTTGTCTGTGTGAACTTGCAAATCTCTCAGGAGATAACTCAACCATTGCAATTCACATGTAGCTGAAGCTAAAGCACGGTACTCTGCCTCAGAGGAGGACTTAGATATAGTCAGCTGCTTTTTAGATTTCCAACAGATTAAGGATTGTCCAATGAAAAAACAGTAACCTGTGATGGATCTTCTACTATCTGGACAGCCTCCCCAATCAGCATCACTGAATCCCATTAACTGTAATGAAGAATTTCTGGGAAAGAAGAGACCTGTGCCAGGGTTGCCTTTGAGGTATCTCAATACCTTCTGAGCTGCTTTGAAATGTGCTGAAGTAGGTGCATCAAGAAATTGACTAAGTTGTTGCACAGGAAAAGCTATATCAGGCCTTGTGGAGGTTAGATACAGCAGTTTACCAACTAGAGCTCTATATTCAGTGATATTTGGGTGAGGTTCACTGTCATCATGATGAAGTCTATTGCTGGGATCCATGGGAACACTGGATGGCTTGCAGCCCAAGGTACCTGTCTCAGTGAGAAGGTCTAGGCAATACTTTCTCTGGCAAAGTGTAATGCCTTGTTGTGAATGGGCTACTTCCAAGCCAAGAAAGAATTTTAATGTGCCAATGTCCTTTATACCAAATGCTTTATGCAGGCAAGACTTAGTAGCTTCAATTTCTGCTAAGCTATTACCAGTCAGCACAATGTCATCTACATATACAAGGAGAGTAGTAAAACTGTCCTTAGTAGATTTAGTGAATAAGGTGGGGTCAGAAGGCATCTGTGTATAACCAATGGTAGTGAGAAATTGTGACAATTTTTCGTACCACTTTCTGCTTGCTTGTTTCAAACCATACAAAGACTTAGTTAACTTGCAGACTTGATTGGTTGAAGTGCCCTGCAGACCCTGAGGAAGCTTCATATACACATCCTCATCTAAGTCTCCATGAAGAAAGGCGTTGTCCACATCAAGTTGATGTATGTGCCAATTTTGAATGGCTGCCACAGCCAATACAGTTCTTATAGTAGTCATCTTTGCAACTGGTGAAAAGGTTTGAAAGTAGTCAACACCTTCAATTTGATTATAACCTTTTGCAACCAGTCGTGCCTTATATCTATCTATAGAACCATCAGCCTTTCTTTTGATCTTATACACCCATTTATTTCCAATAGGCTTCACACCTGTTGGTAAATCAACTATAGTCCAAGTGTTATTGTTGGCTAGTGCAGTGAGCTCATGTTGCATAGCCTTGGTCCAACAATTATGCTTTGAAGCTTCTGCATAACTATCAGGTTCCTTATCAGTGAGGAGAGAGAGACAGTAAGTGGAGTATGAAGGAGATAGATTATCATGACTAATGAAGTGAGAGATAGGATAGGGAGTTGTATGAGTGATAGAGTTGCAGTGATAATCTAGAAGATGTGAAGGTGGTTTTGAAGTTCTGGTTGACTTTCTAAGTGGAATGGTGGGTGGAGACTCTGGTGGAGGTATGGAAATGGGTGAAGTAGAGTCATTTTGCTGATCATTATCAATAGGAGAAGTGGGAGATGAAGTATGATCAACTGGTGAACTAGAATTTGGAGTGACAGGATAAGGAATAGGGTCAATATGTGGGATGTTTTGGTGCATTGAAGGGCTATTTGTGGTTTCATGGTCATTTGTAGTTATATTAGGTGCAATGTGTGATGAATGGATGTTAGTAGGAGGCACCAAGTACTCCCAGGAAGGTTTGGATGGATTGACAGGATAAGGAAATATAGTTTCTTCAAAAACTACATTTCTGGACACTAAAATTTCATGATTATGTAGATCTAGAGCTACATATCCCTTCATACCAGGTTTAACACCAAGATAAACACATTTTCTAGCTCTATGATCAAGCTTTGATCTGTGATGGTCTTGATTGGACACGTAGCATAGAGAACCAAAGACTTTCAACTGTGACAAGTCTGGTAACTTGTTATGCAAGGCAGTGAAAGGTATTTCACCTTGAATAGCATTAGAAGGAACTCTATTCATAATAAAAACTGAGTGAAGTACTGCATAACCCCAATATCTTGGTGGAAGATGAGATTGTATCATCAAGGCTCTGGCTATATTCAATATACATTGGTGTTTCCTCTCTACTCTCCCATTTTATTGAGGTGTGTTGACACAACTTGTCTGATGAATTATACCCTTACTGACATAATATTTTGACAAGCATAAAAATTCAGGGCCATTGTCACTTCTCAAGTATTTCACTTTATGACCAAAATGTTCTTCAGAGAACTGAATAAATTCTTGAATTTTGGAAGCTGTTTCAAACTTGCCTTTTAACAATATAATCCATGTAAATCTGGTGTGATCATCAACAATGGTTAAGAAGTATCTATGTCCATGTGGTGTGGGAGTTGCAAAGGGACCCCAAATATCCATGTGAAGCAACTCTAAGCAACTAGAAGCCCTACTGTTACTTAGATCATAAGGTAGTTTTCTTTGCTTAGCTAGGTGGCATATGTCACAGCAAAATTCATCTTTATTGATATCAATATTTGGATACAATTTGTGTAAAATTTCTAATCTTTTCTGAGAAGTATGGCCAAATCTAAAATGCCATAAGGCAGTTTTTGGAATACCTAAAGCATTACAATGCTTACCTGTTGGAAGTGAACTCTGAGATTGTGTACCTTCAAGGTAGTATAAGCCATTGATTAATCTACCCGAACCAATCATCTTCTGCATTGAATTTTGTATGAAGCATAAAGTATCAGTGAAGGCAAAAACACAATCCAAATCACTTGTCACTAGGCATGGCAACAGAACCCGTACCCGCGGGTACCCGCCCGAACCCACCCCGAGTTTGACGGGGAAAAACCGATTTGACTGGGTTTGGGTTCGGGTTTGAGTTTTCCCCGATTACAAAACATGGGGATGGGGCGGGTAACGGAGATATTGGTACCCACCCCGAACCCGCCCGTTTATATAAAATTACTATATTACCCCTATTTATTTATAATGTCACAAATCATATAACTCATTTCTCGCTTCCCAATTCCCACTTCACGTCTTTGCCACTTCCCACCTCCACCTAATTCTCTTTCTCACTTCCAATAATTTCACTTCCCAACAAGCAGTAATGATTCCTTCTCTCTCAATTCCATTCCAAACTTTTCAAGTTCTACACATCTTATATTGCTATGTTTCATTTATGGTTTTGATAATTTTGGTTTGATATTTTGGAATATCATTTCATTTGTATGTTTAATGCATTGAAATTTTGGTTTGAACTTCATTATTTGAAACTTTTTGTATTGTATGTATGTCAGCGTTCGGGAAAATTTTGGGTTCGGGTAAGGTTCAGCAGGACAGGGCAAGGTTCGGGGATACCCGAACCCATTTGGGTAAACCCGAACCCATTTGGGACGGGGTTTGGGTTCAATTTTTCATCCCCGTCGGGTAATGGGTGGGGAACGGGTATTTATCAATGATTCGGGTATGGGGAACGGGGAAGGTAAAAACCGTACCCGCGGGTACCCATTGCCATGCCTACTTGTCACTCTTGAAACAGATATGAGATTGAAGCTAAAATGTGGCATGTAAAGAACATTTTTCAATGTAAGCTGAGAAGTGATGTTGATATCTCCTATTATGTTGGTACTAACAATGCTCCCATTGGGCAATTTGACAGGAATAGGTGAAACTTCCTTATATGCAGTGAATAAACTCAAAGAAGCACATACATGATCTGTAGCTCCACTATCTAAGATCCACATGTCTAAAAAATTGGGATTAGTACCTTGTTTATCACTGTAGGAAGAAGCAACACATCTAGTGACATTATGCACTTGAGAGGGTCCTTCACCTGCAGGCTTGGTACTTGACTTCAGCAGAGACATCAAGGCTTGATATTCTTCAGTGCTAAAGGTGGCCATACGATTGTCAGCCTGATCCTTGAGCTCAGAATCAGCACTATCAACACAATTGGCACTGGCTTGACCTTGTCCCTTGCTACCAACAACAGTACCATCTCGAAACCTATAACCAGGTGGGAAACCATGCTTCCTAAAACAGTTATCAACAACATGATTATTCTTATGGCAATAAGTGCATTTCTTATCAGATTTTGGAGGAATAGAGCCTTTTCCATAAGCTTGTCTAGTGAAATTGATTGCAGCAGATGATTGCTCAGTTGGATCATCAACAACATCCAACTTATTAAGTCCCTCATGTTGGATGATCATTCCAAATACTGAATTTAACTGAGGAAAGGGTTCCATCATCAAAATATGAGATCTAGCCATAGCATAGTTATCATTCAGTCCAGTAAGAAACAAAAGAATCAAATCCTCTTCCCTAAACTTCTTTGCATTTTGCATAGCTTCACATACGCAAGGAAAAGTACAAGTACAGTTGGGAATAGGACGATAAAGCTCTAATTCTTGCCATAAACTTTTCAATTTTGTGAAAAATTCTGTGGCAGAGGAAGAATCTTGACGAAGAGCATACAATTCACGTTGTAAAGTAGAAACACGTACCCTATCAGCACGAGAAAAACGAGCCTTGAGATCATTCCACGCTTGTGATGCAGAATCAGTATACACAAGACTTTGAGAAATAGCAGGAATCACTGAATTCATCAACCAAGACAACACTAAATTGTTACAACGAATCCATGGCTCATATGAAGGATCAAAACGATCTGGCATAGGACAAGATCCATCCAAGAAATGAAGCTTATTCTTCATTATCACAGCCTTCATCATGGATCTTGACCACGCATGATAATTCTTGCCATCAAGTGGAGGAGTAACAAGTGCTGCAGTTGCACTTTCATTGGGATGAACATAGTAAGGATTCTGTGAAGGATCAGAAAGTGTAGGAAATGCAGGCATTTCATCCATATGGCTTGAACTAGCACGAGGACGCACCATTGTGTAAGATGAAAGAGGTAAAACAAATGGATGAAACTAAGAGAAAACTGAACAAGAAGAAAGGAAAAAGAAGGAATGGCGCAGCAGAACGCTCAATTGAGACGCTCTGATACCATAACAAGAAAGTAAACTGATACCAAAGTTACAAGTGCAAACTCCATTGATGAAGCTTGAAGCACAAAAGAAAGAAACTGAACAATGAAGAAGAAGATTAAGTTTTTGTATTGAAATTGAATTGAGTACAATTACAAGTATGTGTAGAGTTTATATAGTTGAGTCAGTTACAAACTAATAACCAACTTGGCTAACAAACTCTAACAACCTAACTAACTTGAATTGTAAGCTAACTAACTAACTAACTGTATTAAGCTAATTAGTTCATACTTAATCAGTCTTCATTTTGTCATTTTGTAATAACAGTCTCACCGGAAACTTAGTTTTAATGAAAGAGTCATGAACTTCGACTAAAACTACCGATTTTGACTGGAAATTTTGAATTTAATCAATCCGACTATTCAATATCAACTAATTGGACCGACAAAACGAACGAAAAAAATAATTTTGATGATCGGACTCCAAATGGATAGACATATTATAATAAAAGTCTCACCATAAACCTAGTTTTAATGAAAGAGTGATGAACTTTGACTAAAACTACCGATTTTAACCGGAAATCTTGAATTTAATCAATCCGAACGCTAAGTATCAACCAATTGGACCGACAAACGAACGAGAAAAATAATTTTGATGATCGGACTACAAATCGATAGACATATTATAATAACAGTCTCACCAGAAACCTGGTTTTAATGAAAGGGTCATGGACTTTGATTAAAAGTTAAAACTATCGATTTTGACTGGAGATTTCGAATTTTATCAATCTGACTGTTCAATATGACCTAATTGGACTAACAAACAAGTGAGAAAAGAAATTTTGATCATCGGACTCTGGATGTATAGATAGATCGTAATAACAGTCTCACTAGAAAACTAGTTTTAAAGAAAGAGTCCTGAAGTTTGACCAAAACTACAAATTTTGACTATAGATTTCGAATTTTGTCAATCATATCGTTCAATATCACCTAATTGGACTAACAAACAAATGAGATAAATAATTTTTGTCACCAGACTTCGAATGTATAGACAGATCGTAATAACAGTCTCACTGAAATTACTATGCTATTTTTTGTAAAACTTATTAAATTAATAAATTAGTTTTATTAAAGTTATTGTCCTGTATATATTTTTAATAAATTATAATTAATATGTTCTAATTATTCGTATTTTTATTATTTAGAAGATATCTAAAAGTTGATAAATTTAAGTTATTGGTTTGGTACTAATATTGTTATAATCGACAAGGAAAAATTAATAAACTTGGTACCAATATTTTTTATTTTTTATTTTATATAATTATGTTATTTATGTTTCTTTTCTTTTAATACATGTATTATTTATGTTTTTATTTCCATATTCCTATTTTTAAGTGTATTTATCTTATTCTTTCTATATTCATTTTATAATATTTTTTATTAACCGAACTTTCTATAATCTTTTTATTTTATTTTTTTCTATTTTTCCTATATTCTTGTTTTTTATTGAATAAACTCTCCATAAATTTTATTGACTAACCTTTTTATAATATTTTTATTGTTTCTAATTTTTTCTATAGTCATTTTTTATTGACTAAATTTTTTATAACTTTTTTATTGTTTATATTTTATTCATATTTTTATGTATAGATTCTTGTCTCGTTGATGAAAATTCAAATAAGGATAACATTTTTGCATGTTTTGCGGAACAAAAAAATAATTGTGACCGTTAAATTAAAAATTTAATTAGAAATATTTACGACAATATTATAATTTAATAGTAATTAAATGAGTCATTAAAGAAAACTCAGTGTTTTTTTTTCACATATGTCATTTATCTTTTATAATTCACTCATATGAACCTTATTCTCATTTTTTAATTAAAAAAATGTTGATATTTATTTTCAAAAATATTTTTTTAATATTATGAATTTTTAAAAATTAAAAAAATAAAAACCTAAACAATATTCATATTCTTCTCTCGCCATCTTCATCTTCTACCCACAAAACTCAAGCCACCCCATAAGATCTCAAATTAAATATACTGATAAAATCCCTTAAAGGGTTAGCACCCCATAAGAATAGAAGATTTCATCAACGTTCATCCTTTCCTCTATCACCTTCAATCCAAATTCCTTTTTTCATTTATTCTTTTGTTTCCAATTTTCAATTTCCACCTCTCATCTTCACCTACTCAATTTCATTCATCCTCCATTAATGAATCCAATTCCTTTTAACTTTCTAGATTAAAAACCGAACAACACCCAAATATACTTTCCTTTGCAAAACAGGAAAAAAAAAATCAAGATCTAGTTGCGTTGAGGTTTGTTACTACAGTAGTAAAAAATCAAGATCCAGTTGAAAGTGAAGATGAAGAGTAGAAGTTTGAATACTCATAGAAAGCTAAGCCCCAAACACTAAACCACAAAATAATAATTTGTGATTCCTGTAACCCACACTAAACACCAACAACAAAGAGCAAATTCATATATTTTCTCAGATTCACCAATGAAAAGCTCAGGAGTTTTTCTTTCTGGGATTTTAGGATTGAGTTTTGTGGCAAGAAGATGAAGATATAGAGAGAGAAAGATGAATATTGTTTAGGTTTTTATTTTTTTTTATTTTTAAAATTCCATAATATTAAAAAAAGATTTTAAAAAATAAATATCAACATATTTTTTAATTAATCGGCGTGAAAGAGAATAGAGATGCTGACAAGTGATGGGACAAAGGAGATATATAGTGAAATGAGATATTATTCAATGTTTTAAGTCTATGATAGTTTCCATACGTTTGTTTCATCCAATGGTTAGAATTGAAAAGGAAAAAGTGAAAACTAGTAATCCATCATGGACCACCTATGTCCATGGTCCATGAAGCAGCCCTAATTTCAAACCTAACTGTAACTACCCTGTTTAATTATGTGGATTTGTTCTGTAATAGCTTATGACTAGTCGCTGGCCCGCGGCGGAACACCATTTATATGTCAATCATGAAAGTTGTCAATCATGGATGTTGTTGATCATGGTAAATTAAACAACCATCTTATTATTTGGTGTTTTTATAATAGTAATTTTAAAAATTTTATCAGCGATAAAAAAATTCATCTCCCCGTCAAGTATAAATTTTTATAAGTTACTTATCATGGTAATTTTAAAATCCTTAAGAATTAGAATTAGAATTTTTTATTAGTAATAACTTGTAAAAGTGATTTTTAAATTTGTAATTCTGTGATAAAAATTGTCATATCCTCGTAATTTATAATATTTTTCGATATCGTAAATTTTAAATTTTTATCAGTAATAATTTCTCCCCGTTTAATATAATTTTTTATCATTAATAATTTTTTTATAATGATTTTAAATTTTTTTATCATCAATAAAAATGGTCATCTCCCCAATCATGGTTGTTGATTTAAATTAAGAGAATGATATAACTTAATCATAATTGTGGACTAAGCAAAAGTTATCTTTACAAACATAGATGCAAACTAAACACAATTGTTCAAGTGATGTAGAGATGATAGCAAGTTAAGAAAAAGTTAACAAAAGATACTAAAATTAAAAGTTACTATGGTTGTACGCGCACACCTATGAAACTTTTATTAGCGGTAAATTTTTTTATCTCCCTGTCAATTATAAATTTTTATCAGTAATTACATGTAATAGTATTATTAAAAAAAACTTGTAATAGTAATTTAAATTTATTTATTAGCAATAAAAATTATCATCTCCCCGTGAATTATAAATTTTTATCAATAATAATTTGTATTGTGATTTTAAAATTTCTATCAGAGGTGAAAATGGTCATCTTCCCATAACAAAAAATTCATTTCCCCGTCAATTATAAAAAAAGGCATAAACTTTTATTGGCAATAAAAAATGCATTTCCTCATCAATTATAAATTTTTATCAGTAATAACTTATAATAATCATTTTAAAAGTTTTATCAGTGCTAAAAATTGTCATTTTCACGTAAATTATAAATTTTCATCGATAATAACTTATAATAGTGAAGGAGTTATGAAATAATATAGCATTGGATGCTCAATACTTTCTAAAAAGTAGCAATGAATTATAAATTTTTATCAGTAATAATTTGTAATTTTGATTTTAAAGTTTTATCAGCTATGAAAATTGTCATCTCCCCGTTTATTATAATTTTTTATCATTAATATTAATAATTTGTAATAGTGATTTTAAATTTTTGTATCATCAATAAAAATGGTCATCTCCCCGTGAATTATAAATTTTTATCAATAATAACTTGTAATAGTGATTTCTAAAAATTTATCGTATATAAAAATGGTCATCTCCCCGTGAATTATAATTTTTTATCGGTAATAACTTATAATAGTGATTTTAAATATTTTATGAGAGATAAAAATTGTGATCTCCTCGTAATTCCAATTTATTCTCTCTCTCTTATGTCCAATTAGAATGCATCCAATCAAATGCCTCATGAGTTAGTATGTTGGAGTTACATGAGTGGAAGTAGAAGAGTGGAGAGAATATAAGAGTGAATTTGAAACATGTAATTCTTTGGACACATGTAATGTTTGCATGTTTCTTATTAATTAATGAGGAAAAAGAAGTTAATGCAAAGAAGTAGAAACACGGTTTTGAAGAAGACCATAGGGTTAGGGAGAAAAATAGAGAGTTTAGGTTGGAAGACACATGACTTTTTGCATGTCTTTTGAAAGAATAAACAATAATCAATTAATGATGAAGAGGAGGGTTTAGGGTTAGAGAGGAAAAAGAAGGTTTAGGGTTAGGGAGAATTATGGTTAGAATTTAGGGTTTAGAATTAGGGATATATAGGTTGATGTGCATGCATTGGTAAAAATTAATAGAGATGAAACGTATCAATGTTAGACTGATAAAAATTTGGTGTGCATGCATTGTTGGATTGCAATTAATTCAATTCAAACTAAATTTACAATTCAATTATTGTCTTACTTAAATTCTATTAGTGTTTTCTACCCAAAAAATTAAAAAAAAAAATTATTAGTGTTCAAGTATCTCACTCTAGTGGTATCTTGATCTTGGTTAGGGGATAATAAAATTATTGATATCTATTTAAGCTGTAATTGGATTTTGGATAAATGACTAAAAACATTTGATTATAAGTCAATTCAATTGTTTTAATCAAAATTTTTATACTTTAAAATAGAGTTCAAAAGTAAAATATGGATTACATAAAAAGAGTGTTGAGAGACGGAAGCAAAATAAAGGGATTAATAAGAAAGAGTAAAAATAGGAGTCTTGAGTTAAATTAGGCAACAATAAACATGTATCCAATTATCCATCTAACCGCCCATCTAATTCCTAAAAGTTGTAAATATCAATAAATATGAACTATTTTCACCAAGATTGCTTTAACGTTTTGGCTACACGTTTTTTCTGACTTAGTGTATAGGTGGCCATTACTTGATTAAGTTGAAAGAGAATAAATATAACCATTGTTTTTTAGCCACAAATAAAGCAAAGATATGATCAAAGAAATTAAAGCTTAAATAATACAATAATGATCATTTATATTTATTTTTGGTACAAATGATGATCATCTTTTAAAAAATTTCTTATAGATTTTGCTCTTTTGAGAATTATCAGTTTGTTAGAGGAATATTTTTACTATTTTTTAGGATGGGGACATACTCTTAGAAATTCAAATTCCTCCAACAAATACGACTATAAATTCTACCCAATTAAAATAGAGTTAAGAACTAAATTAGTGTTTAATAGGAGTGTTGAGTAAAATTAGGAATAACTCCCTACAAAATAGCATTGAATGCATTTTTTTTTTTGCTTAGTTCAGAGAGCGAAGGAAAACAAATGGATTAAATAAGAGAGAGTAAATAGGAGTGTTTAGTAAAATTAGGAATAATTATGTCTACAAATACGTTTTTTTTTTTCTACTTAGCTACAAATACAGCAATATACAAAATATATTGTTTTGGTGACAAAGAAGTTTTGGAATCATCCGAATGCAAACACTAATTCGCCGAATCCGTGTCAAGATAAAATCTAAAGAACACAAAAAAAAACAGCATGTTATTATCACATTTATAGAAAATCAAATTAAGGAACTAAAAAATTAGATTAAAAATATTCTCACATTAAATATAAATAAAATTAAGAGAAAGGGTAATAATCAAGAGAAATGACTGAGTGTAAAATAGGGATTATAGAAAAATAGTGTCGAGAGAGTGAAGCAAAATAAAGAGATTAAATGAAGGATTATTCAACCAATGCATGCTTTGCAAGATGGAAGAAGGTTAAATTGGTAGAGCATTGGCCAATGCATGCAAAATTTAGGATGACAATTTCACTCCCTCAACAACTCAGCAAACTAATGAAGGGAGCAGAAGCAGCAGAGAAGCATTTATTAAGAAGCAAAAGAAATAAGTATGCATGTAAAAATAAATAAAGAGAAAAATATGTGTCAAACAACTTGAAATTTCCTCTTGCACACAATTTAATCGTTCAAATTAAATTTATATGTCACCATTCCAATCTCCTGATTATGTTTTTTTTTATAAGCAATCTCCTATTAATTATGTGATTTTGCAGTAGAAAAAATTCATGAACATCTTTTGGTAGGTACTGATTAGAAATTTCAATGCTTTGATTGAGAAATGAGAAAAATAATAAAAAAATCAAAACTCCAATTGTAATTATACATACCTTGATTGGTTGAAGATTACCTCAATAAAAACGCTGCAGAACACCATTAGACAAATTCAAGAACACCAAGAAAAAAATATTTCTTAAGTCATTCAGAAATCAAAAATCAAAACCCCAAAAATATTATTGTAACTATACATACCTTGATTATTTCTTAAGTCATTCAGAAATCATCTTTCCATAATTGTCACTCACCATTAGACAAATTCAAGAACACCAAGAAAATTTTCACTTCAAAAGTCAACACCTAAAAAAAACACAATCTAGATAACAAAAAAAAAAACTTACACATGAAATTAAAAATTAAGATAGCGTGAGAGAGAGTCAGAAAGGGCGAGAGAGAGCATGATATGAAATTAAAAGATGTTCACCTGAGTTAGCCATGTTTGTGTCAAGAGAGATGATGGTTGATTTGTTGATGATAGATGAGTAGATTGGTGGTATTTATAGAGAAACATGGACACACTTAATAAGTGCATGTTGGACGGATGGAATGTTGCATGGAAGATACAGGGAGAAATCTTCCATAGAAGACACATGGAGGGTTTGAGTATTAATGAAAGGAATTTGCAGGTCTCTGATACATTGGAATTTGCAGATCTTCTGCAGGTCTTCTGATAAACTTTTGATAAATAGAATTTTTGGAGATCTAGGTTAGAATTATGTTTGGTATTAGGTTTGGGTTAGAATTAGGTTTGGGAAGATTAGGGTTAGTGAATTAGGCTTGGATGAGTTGACAATTTATAAAGATGGAAATCTATCTCTAATTTCCGTCTCCAACTATTGATTTTCGATTATAATTATAAAAATGATAAAGTAGAGACGGATTTAGAGACAAAACTTTGTTGAGACAGAAATTTCCGTCTCTAAAATCCGTGACTAATACATATATTTTAATTTCGGTGTCTAACTACATTTTTCCGTCTCCAATTTTGTCTCTATTAGAGAAGAAATAAATTTCGTCTCTAAATTTCGTCGATATTTAAACTTTTTCTAGTAGTGGGTCAACACCTAAAAAAAATACAATCTAGATAAAAAAAAAACTTACACATGAAATTAAAAATTAAGAGAGCGTGAGAGAGAGTCAGAAAGGGCGAGAGAGAGCATGATATGAAATTAAAAGATGTTCACCTGAGTTAGCCATGTTTGTGTCAAGAGAGATGATGGTTGATTTGTTGATGATAGATGAGTAGATTGGTGGTATTTATAGAGAAACATGGACACATGATAAGTGCATGTTGGACGGATGGAATGTTGCATGGAAGATACAGGGAGAAATCTTCCATAGAAAACACATGGAGGGTTTGAGTATTAATGAAAGGAATTTGCAGGTCTCTGATACATTGGAATTTGCATATCTTCTGCAGGTCTTCTGATAAACTTTTGATAAATAGAACTTTTGGAGACCTAGGTTAGAATTAGGTTTGGTATTAGGTTTGGGTTAGAATTAGGTTTGGGAAGATGAGTTAGAATTAGGTTTGAGAAGATTAGGGTTAGTGAATTAGGCTTGGATGAGTTGACAATTTATAAAGATGGAAGATTAGTGGATTTGGGGTCATGTGGTGGGATATACTATGGTCCCTCCGAGCAAAGAAAATAAAAAGAGTAGTATGATTGGTTGAGTTAATTACTCAAGAGCACATGTGTCTGTAATCAAAATAATACTCCTTTCGGTCCTTTTTATAAGAAACACTTTGGAATTTTTATTTGGTCCTTTTTATAAGAAACACTTTGACCCAATTCCATTTGTACCCTTATTAAATACAATCAAATAATTCATTATAATGCTAGTGCATTAATTAGAGAGACCTATTTCCCATGCTAGTCAAAGGTTAGTTTTGGAATATAACATAAAATGTTAGAATCATTAATGAGAAAATTTACCTTCCTTGGTCTGTGTGATTTTGTCAAAGTGTTTCTTATAATAAGGACCGGAGGGAGTAGTAGTAGTAAAACTAACCAACAAAAGACACGGCAGATGAAAAGGTGTGAGATCAAATTAAGACTTTAAATTAGTATCGTCCATAATTATAAGCACCCTTTCAAAGATAAAATTTGTCTCTAAATATAAGTTCATTTCGATTCCTTAAACATGTTTATTATTACTTTTTTAAACATAACCCTACTTTATATTAAAATCCGAAAAATCAACTACAAATACATCTTTTCACCAAGGATAATTAATAATTATAATACCAAAAAATACACATTTATTACACTACTAACTTTTCTTAATATGTGTCTTATACTATTAACTTTTCTTAATATGCGTAAAAAAAATTTAATGAGAACTTATATCAATGGACGGAGGAGTACTATTTTCACTCTGTACACGTGCAAAACTTTCACAACAACCACCACCTTGGAAAAAGGAAGTTATGAAACTGAATTAAAATTTTCAGCTTATTCCCTAGTATTTGGGTACCAAAGCTGCCAGCCACAGCACGCACCCCCTTTGAATCAATTATACAATGTCTTCTTTTCATGTAAAAAGACCCATTTGATGATGATCAATTTGATCATAGGGTCCATATCATTTGTTGATGAAAAATCCCAACATTTTTACTAATATACTTTTTGTTTTATTGATAATAATAAATTAATAAGATGCTTAAATACGTGAATAGTTCCTACAACAAATATTAAAAATTTGATTTTAGTCCTTAAAAAAGAAATTGTTCTTGTCACTATAAAATCAAAATGTTTGTGATTTTATTATCACTGTTCTCGAAAAGACTAAAAAATAAATAGAATTGTTCTAAAAAAGACTTAACATTTTTTATTTATTTTATATGTGCTTTGGTTTTATATATAAATAAAAATTGACTTTTTAGATTCATTAAAAAAGTGATATATCTAGTCTATATTATTAATTAAAAAAGTGATATATCTAGTGATATATCTAGTCTCTCCTGATATGGATGCACTGTATGTGCAAGGGAAGAAACCTGGGCTCATTTTATAGAAAGAAGATATATCTTAGAATAATTAGTAATGATGTAATTTTGGCGCATTTTCAACAAATAGATGATAGATTATTTTATTTGTAAAATTAGTTGTTACGAATATTTTTATTTTATTTTATAATTGTTACAACTATTTTTACTACAACTTTTTAATAAATGTAATATAATTTAGTTCTTGGACTATAAATATTAGCGCCACTTGTCTTTAACTCGAATTAATAATATAGATATATATAGAGAGAGAGAGAGAGGGGGGGGAGGAGAGATCTGTTGATTTCAAGAGTAAGTCTTCATTGACTTACTCCGCTTAATAACTCGATATCGGTATTATATTTCTTTAATCTACCGTTGGATTCAAAGATCATATTGAATAGATCAACTCCACAAATTTTTATAAAAATTCAAAAAATGTAGTTATGTATTCAGACTATTGAAATTCAACGATTTTTTTAAAAGTTTGTCGTACGTTCAATTGAAGTTATAAAAAAAAGAGTATCAAACGGTTGTGAATTTTTATAAAAATTTGTGGAGTTAATCTACTCAATAAGATCTTTGAATTCAACGGTTGGATTGAAGAAATATAATGCCGATATCGAGTTATTAAGCGGAGTAAGTCAATGGAGACTTACTCCTTGAGCCAACAGATCCCTCCTCGATCAATTTAATTATAATCAAATTTTGTCAACTAATCGTTAGTTGATCCAGTGGTGATTGACGCTGGACATGGTAGAAATGACCACGGTTCGATCCCCCCTCAACTGCGTTCGGGAGAGGGCTGAAACCAATTGATGCCAGAACTGGCCCGAAACAAATTAAATGGTTCGGTAGGCCGGATACTTATAGTAAAAAGGAAAAAAAAATTAATTTTTGTCTATGCAGAATCAAACACAAATTTAGAACACAGATTGGAGATGCTGTTGTAATCCAAGAATAACAGGTGTGGTGGAGAAGAACAGAACATAAGGAAAAGGAAATAAGACTTATTAGTTTAAGTCAAAATAGAAAAATTGATTTGATGGTGGGAGAGTATATTAATGCAAAGACAGGGAGGACACACTTCAAGTGAGACTAGATTAACTCAGCTGTCACTTATATGTGATATGATATCCTTCCTACAAAACCATTACCTTCTCCTCTTTCTCTCTTTGGCCAGCCAGCATATTTGAGTTTGCTTGCAGCTGTCACATTTCTCTCTCTCTCTCTCTCTCTCTCTCTCTGCTTTTTCATAATTTTTTTTTTTTTAGTTTTTTAATTAACTAACACCTGTTTCAAACAACCATACCACATCATCATCATATTCATAAACCATACCCACCTCTCTCTTTTCTCTTAAAATTCAGGGATTCTCTCCTACTAGAAAAAAAGGAAGAAAGAGGTGTAGTTGAACTTGAATGGTGGGGTTGAGCAAAAATCATAAACCAAAAGAAGAAGAAAATCTACAAGAATGAGAATGCCAAGAAGAGTACACTACTTTGACGCATGCATAAACTAGAAGGATATCAACAACAACAACATAGCAGCAATTTTGTTCTTGTTAATTTGATTTGATGCAATGGCTTATCCATATTATCGATCACAGTTCGGAGACACAACATTCACCAAGGTTTTTGTTGGAGGATTAGCTTGGGAAACACCAACTGATGAAATGAGGACATATTTTGAACAGTTTGGTGACATTCTTGAAGCTGTCATCATCACTGATAAGAACACCGGAAAATCTAAAGGATATGGATTTGTATGTCTCTCTCTCTCTCTCTCTCTCTCTCTCTCTCTCATTATATTTCATTTGATCAATAACATTATTATTTCTGATTACATAAAAACATATACATGATAAATAATATTGATTGAACAGGTAACATTTCGTGATTCAGAATCAGCTAGAAGAGCTTGTACTGATCCAAACCCAGTAATAGATGGAAGAAGAGCAAATTGTAACATTGCTTCTCTAGGACGTCCTAGACCATCACCTCCAAGAGGTATATTCTTTTATGTTTTCCATTCAAAACAATGTTTTGATTTTTGAACTAATCATTGGATATACTATATAGTTTTTTTTTTTTCCTTATCATTATTCTTTAACTACTAGAAATAAATTTTTTAGGGATAATTTTGTAAATTGAACTGTAAATAGAAGGTTAATATTTGAACATTAAATTTGATTAATACTAGAAATGTACTGTAGTCGTCATGCATTCTATTCTGAGAGTTGAAAACAATTGATCGAACTCCGCGATCAAATATCAAGGTGATGTTCTAACATTGGTGATGTTATGAAGGGAGGGGTACATATCATCAAGGTGGAGGAGGGATGGGGACTGGAGCACCGGGAGGGGCAGCGTACGGTGGTGTTCCGGCAGGAGGGCCACCACAATTGGCAGGAGGAGCTGGAACTCCAGTAATGTACCAACCATATGGGTGAGTTAGCTATGTGAATTAATTACTTTGGTCATTTAAGTTAGGGTCATGCTAAACAGTGTCCCCGGGACACTAGTTAAGCGTACTAAAAAAAGAAAGAAAGAATAAAATTAATGATGAGAGATAATAACTTTTTACATCTTTAAGGTATTGAATTCACAATTTCCAAGATAAAATTTCCATTTTAATATCCTTAACCAGTACCCCGGGAGCACTGTTTAGCATTTTCCTTTAATTTATTACCCATGTTATGTAATGTTAATGGTGGTAACTCACACACACACAGTCAAAGGGAACTGGTCCATGGTAGTATTAATTATATAACTGCATATAAACGCACACATTGCTGTCTTCATATGTCTCTTGACTGCTCCCCCCTCCAATTACCGTAGGTCTCATTGTCAGTGTCAAAATCCTCACATATCATTTCATATAATAATAAAATAAAATAGGAAAATGCTAAACAGGGCCCTCGGGCACTGTTTAAGGAACCAAATATAGTAATATCATATTGAAATTTGTGCAGTCAACGCCTCGAAAGTCTAAAAAGTGTTATTTTCAATTTTAAAATTTCCTTTTTTGGTTTCCTTAACCAGTGCCCCGGAGGCACCGGTTAGCATGACCCAATAAAATAAGTACATGTCCAAACTTTCCTATGCCTGTTCTCTTCAACAATCATGTGCATTATTTTAGGATCTGTTTGGAAGGGATCATGATTTATTTTCTATGAACCACGAACACACATTTCATATATATATCAATCGTGTTTCATATTAGACATATGTCATCGTTGATCAATATTAACACACATAACACTGACATGTATAATTACATTGAAATATATTATTAGAGGTGTGTTATATAAACACAAAAAAGTTGGACAAAAATACAACACATTTTTTCTCCACTCACATCACGGATATCGAGGTGTGCAACAAATATTAAAAAAAACAAAAAGTGTTGTTTTGTTGTATTTTTGTTAAAAATTTGTGTTTAAATAACATTTTTCATATTATTATAAGAGTATTTTAGTGTCTTTGTTTGTGCTTTAGCTTGTTTTTCATTTTTAAATTAAACAAATTATGAAATATTTCTAAAAATGAATGATGTTTGACTGACACACATTGTTTTTTCGACAATTTTTTAAAATCTCAAACATAATATTATAATACCGACCCACCTTCCAAAATTTCTCTCCAAACAGTCACCCTTAACCTTAATCAACTACAATAATAAAATTTAAAAATAAATGAAATGAAAAGTAATAAACTAATAAAATTATTCTTGCATTATCACCATGCAAAAATTATCATTATAGAAACTGATCATAATAATAATGTGTGCATTTCTTGGTTGATCTAAACTTGAAAGGACACATAACAGTAACTAATTTTTGTGGATTTTGAGTTTGGGCCTAGCTAAACTCTAAAAACATGCTGGTGAATTAAGACTCGCCTCTAATTTATAGCCATTATATATTCAAAGAGACATGTAGATATATAGTAGAAATGCCGGTGATAATAGGTACTGGTCAATAGATATATAGTCCATGGTCAATAAAAAAAAGTGTAGTCCATGGCAAACGCATGTTGATATTTTTGTGTCATATAGTGGTCCTCCTTAATTACAAAAGTATTTTTGTATGGTTATAATATTTTTTTACATGATAAAATCTCCCATCACTAGGTACTTTTGTATGTCTTGTACCATCAAAGTCATTTTCTCACCAGCAATGTTATTATTGTTGTCTTATGAGAACTGTATAAATTACAGTATTTGGTAAATTAACAAATACCCTTGAATACAAATTAATTATTATAACTTTCATGTTGTTTTAATAATTTGGGGGAAAAGTCTCTAGCTCAAATGGTAGCTACCAGAAATATTATTGAAGTGATTAGAGTTCGAATTCCGGATTCCACATTTCTCTACATTTATATGTGTGAGAGTCTAGCCGTTAGGCTACTTGACAATTATTTTTTTGGGGGAAATAGATGTTCAACAAACAATGTAAAAGATATGATCTTAAAATAAATAGTGACATTTCTCACCTTACAAATTATTATGTACATATCAATTACACTTAATACAAACGCCTAATAAATATCTACTCGTTCGAGCCATGCACCAAATTATTTGCACACTAAGCCCAATATTATTGAATGTGAGATCGAGTGTCTATTGACAAAACCTGAAATGTCACCTTACAAAGAGAAGATCCATGTTTGAAAGTAATTTATAAAGAGAGGCATGGTTGGCTTACCACACAAATTACTTTTGTAATTAGAATTGAGTTTAGTTCAATATAACATAAGCTTGGATTTAAATGGACCATGCAAAGCTTGGATGTCAAATTTACCATTTTTTTTTTCATTTCTGTTTGATGGGCAACATGTTCATGAATCATGATGCATTTGTTACAAAGAAAAAAGGAGACCATCACTGAAGTGAATCATGATCAATTAAATCTTAGCTAGGGATATTAATATATCACAAAGAAGGAAATGGTACTATAGGTAGAAGAAGATCTGATTACACATTGATAAATTTAAGGTCCCCACACGACAACCAAAAGCTATCGATATTTGGTCCATTCTAAACGGACCCATGAATTAATGCTCGTAATTTTCCTCACCGGAAAAACCTTACATATTAATAACTTCACTATACTGCTGCTGCTACTACTACTACTCCACAACACATCAATAGAAGCCTACCATTTTAAGTAATTGCTTCTCTAAGAAACAAATACATTACTGCATTCAACGTTTTCCATTCCTTATTTGCTTTCTAATTTAATAATTCGTTTCAACTTTGTTTGCAGCTACCCCACCTACACTCCTGAATATGGGTACCATCAAGTAAGCATCTTCCTCCCATAATCAATTAATTTCTTACTAAATTTAGAGCCTTGTTTCATATTTTTTCCATCTCAAATGTCTGGTAGTAATTCAATTTTTCTTTTGATTTGGACGTCATCGAGTTCAATCGTAATTGAATTTATGGAACAAATTGAATCATAACTTGTTAGTTAGTCGATTTCTGATATGATTTTTAAAACATTAATTAATTAATTAATTAATTAGAGACTAATGAATGATTTGTAATTATTTATGAATACAGGCTACAATGTATAACACTCAGATGCAGCAAGCACAATACTATCAACAACTCTATGGACCATCATCTTCAACAATGGCTTCACCATATTACTATGGATATTCTGTGCAACCAAGAGGAGGGGGTACATTTTCTACACCTCAACCACATCGTATGCCAGCTGGCCCATCCTATCTATACTACCCTCCTACACCAATAGAAGGAGGTTCCTTTTCTGCTGCAGCATATCGTCCTATTCAACAACAACCTTTAATAAGGCACCCTTCTCCTTCCCCTTCTCCTAATGGTAATTTTTCTCTTCTCTTCTCTTCTCTTTTCAACTGATGTCTAATACATGTCAATGTCTGCCTGTCTACTAACATGATCTTAATACTAATGATATTTACGTATCATAGATTTAATTTTTCTTTAATAATAATGCTTGTATTGCAAGAATGTGTATAATGTAGAGTGTATATATATGGAGTATTTATTTATTGGAAAATGCTAACTAGTGCCTCCGGGACACTAGTTAAGGATACTAATTATAGTAAAATTACATTGAAACTTGTATAGTCAATGTTTGTAAAGTATAAAAAGTGTCATTTTCAATACAAAAATTGTTTTTTTTGTATCCTTAACTAGTGTCCGGGGCACTAGTTAGCATGACCCTTATTTATAACTGAAAACAGAGTTAGGGGGTAAAAGAAAAATAAAGAGCGGGTGTGCACAGAGATTTATGAATGAATGAATTATGATGCTCATCACTTACTGACACAATATATACATTATGATTTTTGCTATAACATGTGGACATAGGGGTCCACATGGGTAACACAAGACCCATGTGAATGAGCTGTCTTGGTTGTGATATTAACCGTATTATTATGTATGGGTCAATGAGTGAGAGAGAGAGAGAGAGAGAGAGGTCATCATGTAAAGTAACAGTGATTGCATGTGGTTTCTGTAGGAATTGTGTGCATGGTGGTTAATTCTTTAAAGATCCAGTCAAAATATTAGTCTTTGCTTTCCATGCATTGGCCCACTCTGCATTTTCTGGTCTTTTAGATACTAGTACCTAGCTGGGAATTGGATTTCATGTCTAAAACATTTCACTGTCAATTTTTTAAATGTGCATGGTGATTAAATGTATGTTTGGTATTCACCCTAATGGTAAACATACAGTAATAACTAATAAGTGCTATAAGATACTATATTTTTGCTTTTTATTTGTTTGAGATCTATTATGAGACTAGTTTTGTTAGAGAAGAGTTACGTATCAATAGATCTATTATGAGACTAGTTTTGTTAAAGTTAAAAAATTAGACATTTAATTTTGTTAGAGAAGAGTTACGTATCAATAGTTTTATGTACTTAATAAAAATCAAATGATTTATATTTTGAGTTTGTATTTTAAATATGATATGTGAAAGTTGATGTACGAACTGTCTTATTCAACACTTGAGATAAGATGATTGCAGTGATTGTATGCGTTTCTTAACTCTGGGAATATGTATCCATGTGAGTTTTGGTATCACTTAGATCAAACTCTAATGTTTTTTCCCCTTCTGTGAATACAAATTCTGCTACAAACTTTTACATGTTTTCTGTGTTTGTTTGTGAAGAAAATTTTCATCATTCTTTTGGAATATTGATTACAACTTACTTGTACTTCACTCTACTTTGTTTTTCCTTTTCAAAACTATTATCATCATGTAAAGGTAAATCCAAAAGGAAATCTGTTTTTATATTTTTATTTTTATTTTTTGTTATCAAACAGGGTACAAAAGAAACCAACTATTATATTACTTACATGTAATAAATGTTAATTTTAATATACTCCCTTCAAGCTCAAATAAAAACAAAAAAAAGTAATTTTTTTTTGGTTACATCAAAAAAAAAAAAGTAACATGAATGTACAACTTAATATTTTTTTTCGTAAACTACTATTATTTTCTTTTTAATGACAATGTACAACTTAATTAAGGGCTTGTAGTATAAATGTTTAAATGTAATTATTTATACATAAGTAATTAATTTTGACAAAAAAATAATATTTTTATTGTCTTATTAGACTTGTGTATGAACTCTTACCTTAAACACTCATTGTATGTAAATTGTTTAATATATTTCTTTGTCTTTTAAAAAACAAACTCGACTAAGTAAGGTTGAGTTGTTTTCATATAAGTTATTTTGATTGATTTATGTCAATTTATCAAATGGCATGATCATGTTTATTCACCGTTTAAGGTTGAGTTATGTTTCTGAAAATAAACTAAAACAATGAATAAACAAACATGGTCATGCCATTCGATAAATTCACATAAATCAATCGAAAGAAGTTATAAGTCTAATTTCACCTTCCGTAAAAAAAAAAAGTCTAATTTCATCATACTACTGTTTAATCCTAGGTGATAGTGCTACACTGCTACTAGTAATTTAAAAATGATCCACTCACTCTTTATAATTTGACATGTTGGTTTGAAATAATTTGTTATTAATTGTTTATATTATGATTATGATTGGTATGATCAGATTCACAGACTCAGCAACATACCTCATCAGAGACAGCATCTGGAGTAGTTATAACTTCGGAAAGTTCAAATACTCAACGGAAGAACAACAACTAATAAATACTATATACCCCCTTAGTTTCAACTGTATAATAATCTTCAAATTCAATTTCATCACATTAATATTCTTCTTCATCTTTTTCCACATTATCTTCAAATTTTTTTGTTGGCCCACATGCCGTTTTAAGCAATAGTGGTTCTCATCAGATGATTTATGTTCTTCACGGTTATGGCATTCCAAATTTGGACTGATTAATCAACTTCATGGAGATTGTTATCTTCATTATATTTTCATTGTCTTCAAGCATTTTCACTTATTACCGATTAATTATGTTTTCTTTTTTTGGGTTTTTCCAATTCACTTATTACCAATTAATTATGTTTTCTTTTTTTGGGTTTTTCCAATCGAGCTATGCTATATATATAGCGAACCAACATTTAATGGCTTGTTACACATGTTTTTAACTCTTTGTTGTTTTTATTTCACTTATTACTTTTGATTGACAAATCATTCACAATAGTTGATCTTCACTTATTTAATTGTTTTCCCATTAAATCTAAAGTAGAACTTCTCTCCCACCCAAAACTTGCTATCTAATCCAACCCAACTACACGTGAAGCAAAACTCCAGGAAAATAGCAAACGCAACTCTATTATAAACTTATGGAAATAAGAAAGGGAACCAACAATATGAACGAAAAAAGAAATTAGAGGTATGCAAGGGAACCAAGAGACAAGAAGAGAATACATGAAAAAAGGGCAGAGAAAAATGGTTTTGCTGACAATAAATGGTGGTGTTTGTTTGAAGAGGATAGATAGGGAAATGGATTCCCTGTAGTCAAAATATTGACTGCAGATAATCTCAACCACCCATTTTATTTATGTATTTTATTTATTTTGTGAACTTTGGATCTGGACCATTAAAGTAGGTGACTGCATGACTGCACAAACAATTTGAATGCATCCAATCCATACACTTAAAAGCTACCCAAAATACATGTTTCGTGAAACCTTCCTTCGCTATAAATATCATTTATGTTTCCAATCAGTGCAACATTGCACAAGATAAGGGGTGATTAATGCACCAATTTTTAAAATCTTATTAATTAATTAATTAATTAGCCTTTTTGTTTTCTTTCTCCGTGTCCTATTTTTTCCCAAAGGCTCTCTCTCTAACTACAGCAAATATGAGATTTAGTAACATTTATTTTTCAAATGTTACTAAATCCAAAAAAATGTTACTATTTAGCTTCAGTAACATCTGAACAAATGTTACATAAAGCCTATGTTACTAAAGCTTTTAAGTAACATCTTAGAATATTATTAGTAACACTCAAAAAATGTTACCTATTTCGTAGCTAATGCATTGATTGAGTGATAAATTAGCTATGAAATATTTTCCTAGCTAATTCATAGTTAACCTTGAATTAATTCATAGTTAAACATTAACAACATCAGTTACATATTCTTTTTTTTTTTTTTGGTAGAAACATCAGTTACATATTCTATCACAACATTAGAAGTAAAGAATGAAGGGTTTCAAACCTATTTAAAAAATGGCTTATCTTTTGAGATGATTTAATTACTTATTACTTATGAAACCAGTACCATTTCACCAATCACCGCCAACTTGAATCCTTCCACATTTCCCTGGACTAACATACTAGTCACAAATACAATCATACAAACAATAAAAAATAGGTAGCTATGTTAGACTATGACTATTGCAAGGTAAAAGATGCAACGAACAAATATAAAGAAGCAATTCAAAAGTGACACCTCTTGATAAAAAATCATACCATGGTTCCAACCTTTATCACAAGTCGCTTGCGATCTGCTTGCATACACTTCATGCCCGCATTTCTACAAAAAGAAAAATCAAACACACCACATCACCTCTACTGACTACTAAAACCACATGTAAATAAAACCAAATAAAACCTCCAATTTTTTTTACATAGAAGTCAAATGTTTCATTAGTTAACATTGTCGAGCTAATACATAAATTTTAAGTAAAGTGTTTGAGAAGCATCCTTAGATTGGATGTTGAAGAGAATTCGATTTTTGGATGTTTACATTCACCATCATCGTCTGCAATAAGCAGAACTTTTAACTTTGTAACTAATAGCTTCATTCATTATTTCTTTCCATGAATCATTCAAAGACAAATAGCTCCAAACATAGAATGAGATTGGAAAAAAAAAATCTAATGCAACATGAAAACAGAAGCAAATTGCAATCTAATTAAGCATAAATATGGAAACAGTAGTAAGACATAAGATATTAATTAACAAAAACTCTTACTCTTCTAAGATAGAGTCAAACAACAACTAAAGTTTCAAACTGCTATCACATTCAAACAAATCATTCAACAGCAACAACACACAATTTATACTTGAATACTATAACAAATCATATAATCCAACACTCAAACAAATTCATTCAATTAAGTACAAATCTCAGTAACAACTAAGTTTGCACCCTAAGTTGGAAATTGAAATAGAAATTCATTGAAACTGAAAACAAAAATCGAAAAAGAAACTGATTGAAATAGAAAACAAAATGAAAAGGTACTTTGCAAGGAAACCCTAAGTTTGAAATTGAGATAGAAATTGATTGAAACTGAATGAGAATCAGTAATTGAAATAGAATATTAGAAAAAAAGTTGAACGGGTTCGAAAGATTACCTGGCGCGAGATGCAGAAATCAAAATCCAAAGTTAAGCGGCGGCCGGAGAGACAAAGCGTTCTTCACTGAGTGAGGAGCGGAGAGAGAAGCGATAGCTATGGAGGACAAAACGAGATCGAAATTGGAAAGAATGAATCGCTATGGATTGAGAAGAATGGATCACTATGAAGAACGACACTAGAGAAAAACAAACAGGACTGGGAAGAATGGGAAATAGATTTGGAGTTTTTTTTTTTTTTCTCTTTGCGCAAGTTTTGGGTTTGGGAAGTGGGGAAATTTTTTCACTAATGAGTTATTTCCAATGGACTTCAGTAAAAATGGGTAACACTTTCTGAGAAATGTTACCTGAAAAATGGTACTAAAAGCTGAATATGTAGTAGTGTCCCCTGCACCACCTTCAAACATTACATCTCTATAACCATGGCAAAAACCCTCCAATGGTTGAATAAAAAAAAAATCCAATGGAAAACCAATGAAAAAGAGTAAAGAAACCAATTTAACTGATGAAGAATGGAAATCGATAGATGAAACTAAACAACTTCGTCCAATGGCAAAAAGACGATTGACGATGCGATGCGATTACGGTAGCATGGACTCCTCGAGGAATTTCCCCTCTTCGCTCTCTCTGTAAAATCTACGGCGGTAGCACACACCAGAACCAGTGGAGGTACACCACTCCTCAGATAGTTCTGATAAAGGGTGCTCAAAGGATTTGAAAGAAAATACATAGGAGTCGATCGTGTAGGTTGAAGAAACACCAAAGTTCTTGATGCAAACAACATGGTCTGATTCAAAATAGAGTTTGATACAATAAACCCAAGATCTGGGAATGTCTAATTTGAAATAAGAAGAAAAGAAAAGAATTTTTTTTAAAACTACACCTGTCACAAAGCTAAAACACTATAACACCCTACCTGAGAAAAAAAACACCAAAATGCCCTACTGCTTTTCTGTGAGTGGGACGCGCCATTGGGGTCTTAGTGTCACTGGGAAGGACGCGCCATTGGGGGGTTAGTGTCCATATGAAGGACGCGCCATCCCCAAGGCGGCGTCCTGAGTTGCCTTTTTTTTTTTTTTGCGTTTTTGAAGGTGAGGGGTAGGGTTTTGGAAGGGTTAAGGGTTAGAAGGGTTAGAAGGGTTAAGGGTTAGATGAGGTTTTGAGGGTTAGATGCAGATTGCAGATCAACAATTCAAATCAATCATAATGATTTATCTAACATGGTTGATGCATTCACTAAGCTTAGTGTTATAAATTTAAACTATAATCATTCAAATTAGAAATCTATTAATGAATATATTCAAAATTCAACTTTTGAACCGATAACAAATTCCAAATTCAAACAAATTTCAATTTACCTTTTGAACCTATGTGAAGGAAGAAAGGAAGTCAGATTCAAACCTAATAGAAGAAGTAAAATTAGAGCAAATTAAAGAAGGCAAAAATCAGAATACGGTAAAATTAGGGTACAACAAAGTCAAAATCAGAAAACAAACCATACATCTGCACGATGAACAGTGAAATCCAAACGAACAACAAATCGACGAGTCATTGAATCTTTGGGATGGCAAGGTGAAATCTGAATGACAAAATCGCTGGATCTGGTGCGACTGAAGAGGAATTTTCCGGCGAGGGAAGTGAAAATTTTGGGAATCGGAAAGAAAGAGCGATGGAAAGTTGCATGGGTAATCCATTTCCGAGGTGGTTCAAAAAATCTAAAATGGCTGAGATTAAAACACCTTAAGATCAAGTATTCTTACCGTGCGTGAGGCTAACAAGTGTGCGAATGGTTTAGCCAATTTAGGATGCGATTTGGGTGCTCCTGATATATATATATATATATATATATATATATATATATATATATATATATATATATATACTCCCTCCGTCTCATTTTATAAGACCTCATTCAATGACGGAGCCAAAATTTTTGGATACTGGGGGCATTATAAATTTCGAGCATTTTACATAGAATATACATAGAAATTTGTTGACATACACACACATATACATCAACTTATTTTTTAGAAAGAATATATTTTTTTTAGAGTATAAATATAAAATTTAATTGTTCTCTACGACTTGACATATTCTTTGCCTTAACTCACAATCATTAGAAAGTTTTTCTAAATCGAATTCCAAGAATTATTTTCAGAGATGTACCCAATTTTATATTTTTATATTCATCAAATGTATAATGATTAGTAGTTGATGATTGCTCTGGACTTGACTATATTTTGAATATAATTTCTATTGCTTATTGGTAGAAATAAAATAAAAATACCACATTTAATATGCAATAATACCAAAGAAATTGAGAGAAAATAATATTGAGGAAAAACTAATACAGTACACAAAACTAAAAAAAACAACCGTAATACCATGTTGAAAAATCTACAGCAGCACTAACAGAGAAGAATAAAGGTAGAAGATTAAAAAATAATGAAAATTGGGTTGGTTGATTTGTTTCTTTCTTCTGTTTCAGATGATGAAGGGGAGTGGGGCGGGTTTGTTTTTAGTGAGAAAGAAAGAGTAAGTAAGTGTGGTTTGTGGTGAGTGTAGTCAAAGTAAATGAAACTTTTGAACTAATACCAAATTTCTATCGGATGAGAATATAATATGTTGAACTTGAACCTTGAAGGGACAAGGTAGCACTACTGACTGAGTAGTGAGCAAAAGTACAGTGAAAGAAACAAGGTTGGATTTGAGACTTTCAAGATTCGAAAATTGCGTTTGCGAATAAGAATTGGACTTGAGGGTCGTTGAGTCAACATCTAATAAGGGTCACATTGAAGCAACATATACCCTAATTTATGTAGACAACAAGAATTGGACAATAATGGAGAAAAAATGGATACCTTTTTGCAAGCAAAACCATGTTAATTATGCAATTTTTCACTTCCACGTCAAATCTAATTCTCGAACAACCTGTTAAAAAAGAACACAGATTAATACATGTTGAAATTTAAAATTGAAAAGAATTGGAAAAGGGAAACTAAAATAGAGTACTTGCCTTGCCTTGACACGTAGATTGTACTATCATCGAGGAACCATTTAACCATTTCCAAATTTATTTCGTCTGTTATCGAGTCAAGAATTAAACGAATTTATAAAGCCAATATTAGTTGGACTTCAAGGTTTGATTAGTCAGCACAAAACCAATTCCCTCTGTTTTGTTCTTCCTCATTAAAATGACACACAAAAAAGAACAAACTAAACACTAATTGGTCTGTTTAGTCATCCAAATAAAAAATAAAAAATAACAAATATTTATGTACTTAGCAAACAACTCATTGAACTTACTTGTCATATGATCTGCTGCTATATTAAATTAAATTTTGGTACCTAAAAAGATGTCTTTAATAATCGTTAAAATGAAAAGGAAAAAAAAAAACAGTTGAAATTAACAATCAAATTACTAAGAAGTTAATTAAGAAGGCACCGATGCCTCACTATAAGTAGTTTGACTTACTTTCAATTGCTTATAGTTTCCATACTACTCCAAAAATGTTCACTACAGAGCAAAAACAGTAACACATGTTCAAAAGTGTCATTTCCACTAAATTTAAGAGTTTAAGGGTGAGAAGCGAAGAGTTTAAGAGTGAAAATAGTATGTTATACCTCATATTGGTATTAAACTTTCACCATAAAGGCGTTGAAAAAGAAGTTGGATTAAAAACTGCAGGGACATAAAAGTTAAGATAAGTAGAAGGAAACAAAAGTAGTGGATAGGACACCATGAATATAATCTTCACGATGTTTGAAACAGTCATATGGTACGCATGAATCAAGGACTTGTATCTTAGTGTTAAGTACACTTGATAACAAAGAGAGATAAATGAGGCACAACCTTAACAACAAAAAGATTGCATATGTGACAACACAACATTTACGCGTGCTTAAAAACAGGGAAAACAAATATCAATACTTAACTTATTGAGAAGAAACATGCGAAGAAAAAACTCCTGAAACTTCAAAAGAATGAATGAATATCCATTTATTTATTTTCCTTTGGAGAATGGACCGTCCAACAGAGGAATCAAAATAAGGACTTTACTCAGTGGCCTTCAGAAGATCGACATAATTTTATAACGACGTTTCTAGATGAATGATAAGTGGAAATACTTGAGCTAGAGACAATAAAAAATCAGTTACGATGCATAAGACGATCCTAATATGCATAGTTCTTCATAAGCAACCCAATGTAATGGATCCAAAGATAACGCTTGATTGAAGTGATGAATGACACTTTTCAGTCTATCGGTATACCTGAAATATTACAAAACAAAACAGGTTAAAAAAAATCATTCCCAGAATAACTAAACAGAAAACCAATCAATAAACTAAAAACAGTGCCTTGAAAATCTTGGATATAGTTCAATGCAAAAACACATTCTTCAAAGTAGTTCTAAAGTAGTACGGGCAAATAAATGGGGCAACTAAAATTCCCTAGCTACAAAGAAGAACCAAAATATCTTGATGCTTCTTTCTTGAATTGTCCTCTTTGTTGATGTGGTTCCTTAATCCTTAGTCCTTATCCAGTATCAGTAAGTCATTTTCATTGTCTATTGACTATCTTAGTCAACCAAAACAGGTTCGGTTTAGCAAAAAGAATATCAATATCACATACACAGAAAAGCAGCTGCTCCATGTAATAATTTTCTATTTCAACAAAATCTGTAAGCAGATTTCAGACAATGTCTATTAACATGAAACACAAAAAGTTAAGGGAAAGCGAGAGTGTTCGAGAGGGGGGGGGGGGGGGGATATAGGGCAGGTGATTGTCAGTGTGATGCCCTTGTGGTTTATCAAGTTATGATCTCGTTTACGATAGTTCTACATAAATAAAGATGATTCTGGTAAAGGCGGGCATGCCATGAACGTATGTATGATATGGAACATGGACATGCAAATGTCAGATGAAGAAACAACATATTGCAACCTGTAAACAAGCCCAAGAAGGTAATGACCTGCTGCACCATTAGGGACCTGCAAATAAAAGATAAATTACAAACTGAACTCCAAACTTTTTAACTCATCTCAAGAGATCATAATAGAGATAACTAGAACCAGAATATCACATAAGGAAACATGAAAGAAGGCAAATCTTAAAATTACGTGGCAACCAGAAAAATAAAATCAGAACAAGAAGTCCCTGTCAGGTACATGGGATGAAATGTAGAGGAGGGAAGATTAGATGAGGGCATCAGATGAAGCAGGGTAATTTATTGAAAAATTCATCTGTATACATTAAATAGCCACTGACAACGGAAAAATACCAAGAAGAGGGTGAAGAAAATATGCTAGTTATGATGTATTTGATTTTCAACTATACCTCTGAAGCAGGGTCATTACAGGGACATACAGCTGCTACTGCTTCAATAAGAAGACACATATGAAAGCATGATAGCGCAAACAAGTAGCGGTACCGAGCCATCTGCAATCCTTCACATATCCATTAAACAACAATATAACAAATAAGCATGATATCTGAGAATATCTCGAAAAAGCTTGCAGCAAACACAATCTAGTCTACATCGCTATAAGATCGTATGTTATCGAATATACCTTTTAGAATGTGGTAAGCAGAATACGCTTTGATTGCTCTGCGGGAAACAGGTCGCCAGAAGCTGCAAATTGATCTGCATTGGCATAAGAAATGTGGAACAAGGTTAATTCAGACAAAAGGACACAGTGGAGAACATAACAGTAATGAGATCCCAATCAGAAATTACATTTTCTTTCCTAAATTCACCTCATTAATGAAGCAAGTACAACCAATCCACTAAATAATGTGGTTTTGTTGCCTTACTCTACCTAATTAGCTCAATAGTACTTTGAGAATTACAATATTATAAGTTTTTAACGTAACATCTTGAAACAAAATTCAAGCAATTACAGTACTAGACAAATAGTATGGGAAACATAGATTTCCCCAATTACAAAATTATAAGATTTCACCCAGTACTAGACAAATATTCTGAGGAACTCGTCACTTTTCCAGTGATCGTGAAGACCAACCCAAGCTTCCTCACCTATCAAACGCGGAAAAATGTAAGCAACTTATAAACTAGGAATAAATCACCAACTATAAACAGCTTGTAAACTACGAATAAATCACCAACTATAAACAGCTTGTAAACTACGAATAAATCACCAACTTGTAAACAGCATGTATGTGGAGTAAAGATTGTAATACTCTTGATGAACAATCATAGTAGTAACTGAAAGGTCACAAACTAAACCATAACATATACAAACTAAATGTATGTTTATAGATCATAAGAATGTACTTTCTAATTAATATAAGATTCAGAAGAACCATGGTCTTCAACATATCTTTGACTGCATGAAAGGCCTCCAACCATGCCACTCTCGATCTTCACGAGTCTTCAGAGTAGTTAATCCCGGAGCGGAGCGACCAACCTCAAAATTGGGATAGCGGCATCCCGGGGAGCGGGATGGCCGGGATGCCACTATTTAGTCTTTTTATTTATAATTACATAGATAATACTATAAACATATAATTAATGTAAAATTAAACAGACATCTCAAAATCCATAAAACATTCATAAATCAAAAATTCAAAACACAAAGCTCAAGTCTCCAACAAAAGTACCAACAAAAGTCAAGCAAAATAAATAAGCAAAAGTCAAGTCTTCAACACTTAGAACAATAAAGTAAACTAAAAATTAAAACTGAAATTCATCTTCCAAGTCTAAAAATCATCCTCAAGGCTCAAACTCTTCGTCTTCGTCATAATCCCCATCGGCCTCCACATCATTATCTTCAACATCATCTCCAATTTCTTCAACACCTTCTTCCTCGACTTGTTGTGCCATTGTTTAAGATTTGATGAGTTGAAGATGAAGCTTTGAAGATTTGATGAGGTGAAGAGGTGAAGAGATGAAGAGTATGATGAAGAGATGAAGAGTATGATGAAGAGATGAAGATTTGATGAGAAGAGATGAAGAGATTTGATGAATGAATCGAAGAGTACGGTGAAGAGATGAAGAGATTTGATGCATAAACAATTTTGCAGCTAGGGTTATGTTATAACAACAAAGGGGTTATGTGATAACAACAAAGGGAATGTAAAATCCCAAATATGCCCTTACTAAAATCATTAAAATACCAAAAAAGTCCTTAAAAACCCATTAACAACACCGTGATCTGGACCTGTCGCTCTGCACCGCTCTGCTCCGCTCTGCTCCGCTCCATCGAGAACCCGGCGAGAAACCGGCGAGAAGCTTAGGTGCTCCGCTCTTACCCTTCCCGTAGCGGTGAGGCACCGCTCCGCTCTGACCCTTCCCGTAGCGGTGAGGCACCGCTCCGCTCCGCGACGCTGGGATCCCGCCAGATCGCCCGGGATTGACTCGGAGTCTCTGCTTTCAAGTGCAGTGTCTTTGTCCCAGTGAATATGGAAAACCGTTTATCATCGGATCTGCTCTCGCGAATAGTTGAAACCTACAGTCAAACCTTTCTTCCAGTAAAAAATAACACACATAATAAACATTATCATATGAAAATAAAATTACAAAACCCTACTTTCAGAGCTTGATCAATTATCATGCCATATATTAGTATATCACATTCACGTATGTTTCATTAATAGCTAATTGCATATTCAAATCAAAACACAGACCAAGAAAAAATCAACAACTTGAGAATTAAGATAACTCATATATTCAAATTCATATACAGGATAACATTTTTTTTGTTAATCAATTAAAACAGAAATTACTAGTTATGAACTTCAACATTCAAAATAAAAAAAAAAATAAAAAAATAAAAATATGAACATGAGAAAATGAAAAGAACATCGATTAAGGGAGGAACCTTGAGCTGGATTTCACAGAAAGCCTTTAGCTGATGTTGAGAGTGGAGAGAATTGCGGTTGCTAGAGATGATAAGCATGGATTCGTCACCGATAACCTTGAATCCCTTCTCGGTTTCAGGATTGATTACGACCTTATCAGGTCCATGAATCTTGTAATAAGAGAGAACACCATCTTGCAACAGGAACCAACGATGCCTCCATCCTCTACCATAGTTCACCCATTTCTGTAGTATTCCTGATATTCCATTCCCAACCAGGTCGTTGATCCTAACGACCATCGCTGTCGGAACTACCAATTGCTGTTGCTGATTCTACGGCTGCAATCGCCACCACCGTTGGAGATACTGTGATTGACGATGTGGCTCGGATATGATTCGGATCACGCCGAGATGGAGGACGGAAGAGGAGGCATGGAAAAGGAAAAGAGATTAACGGAGCTTGTTGTGTGTAATTAAGGAAATAATTGAATGAAACAAAGGATATAATTGAACGTATTTTGTCAAATACATACCTTTATACTAGACAAGAACTGAGTTTCCCAAGTCCTTTGATATAGCCGGTGATGGAGTTAGAGACTTTCAAGAATCAAGAATCACGTTTGAAAAGCTAGGGTTAGTGATGGTGGTTCGAGAATCACGTTTGAGAATCTATGTAATCGATAGGAATTGGAGAATGAGAATCAACGTTTGAAAAACTAGGGTCAGTGATGGTGGTTCGAAAATCAAAAATCAAATCTATGTAATCGATAGGAATTGGAGAATGAGAATCAACGTATGAAAAACTTGAAGCATCGTTTGAAAATCATCAAGCTCCATCCATCATCGTGAACTTGATGTTTGATTCTTGAATCGCAGTGGTTTTGATATTTGAATCGCAGTGGTGAGAGAGTGATTGGAAAAAGATTTTTTTTTGCATAAGAAAAAGATTTTGTACATAAAGGAATGGGATATTGTTAGGGTTTTTTTGAATAACATCATGAACCAATTTTGAAAACAGAAAATTCTCGAGGAACTATTATTCAATGAAAAATTTTAGGGGGACTAAAAAAAATTTGGAATAAGGGGGCAAGTAGGGGTTGAGGCCCCCTTCTTGTCGTATTTTTTTTTTCATATATTTGTTTTTAATATATATATGTACACATAAATTGATATTTGAGAGATATGTTTAAAGATTAGTAACTACTGTTTAGTGCAAAATATGTACCCACAACATAGTAATTGTAACAATTTACTTTAAAATATTTTGATAATATGTATTATACACCACTAAAGTTCAAATTCAATTAAGTTAGTTCTGATTGTTTGCTACAAGTGAGAGATTATTTTCTACTATGAAGATTGTGAAAAATAGGTTGAGAAACAAGATAGAAAATGAATTTCAAACTAATTATGTGATTACTTACACCAAGAGAAGAATTGCTAAAAAATTTAATACAAATTCAGTTGTTGGTGAATTTTATGATATATATAGAGCAATGTCGTGTACAATTTAGATAAACAATGTGATGTATTTTTTATTTTTTATTGAGTATATTTAAATACTATTTGTTATGAAATATAAGTAATAGTAATAATATATAAGTATAGAGGAGAGAAGAAGAGAAGAGAGAAAGAATAGAATTAGTCTGATTGACCAAGTGAGTAGTTTACATTAGTCATAGGTTCTATTTATAGGCAAATGTAATGGGCCAATAACATGGGTAAGAACCTATATGGACATCCACTAAATATTCATAACACTCCCCCTTGGATGTCCATCGTGGATATGCCTCATTAAAACCTTACTAGAAAAAAAACCCAGTGGGAAAAAATTCTAGTGAAGGAAAAAGAGTACAATCCTTTTACAATATATTTATTTCTCCCCCTCAACTAGACAAATATTTCTGAGACGACGAAGACCAATCCTTTGTACTAGTTTCTCGAAGATTCTGCTCGGGAGTGACTTTGTAAAGAGGTCTGCGAGATTATCACACGAACGAATTTGTTGTATGCTTACTTCACCATTCTTTTGAAGATCATGAGTGAAAAAGAACTTTGGAGAGATATGTTTTGTTTTGTCTCCTTTAATGTAGCCTTCCTTTAACTGAGCAATGCATGCAGTGTTGTCTTCAAAAATGATTGTTGTATTCATTCTTTCGGACGATAAACTGCAATTCTTTTGTATGTGTTGAATTACGGACCTCAACCATACACATTCTCTACTTGCCTCGTGTAGTGCTAAAAGTTCCGCATGATTTGATGATGTTGCTGTTAAGGTCTGTTTGACAGATCTCCATGAGATGGTTGTATCTCCACTTGTGAACAAGTAACCTGTTTGTGATCTTCCTTTATGAGGATCTGACAAATAACCTGCATCTGCATAACCTATTAATTCTAGTTTGGATACTTTAGGATAAAATAATCTCATATCCATTGTACCTTTAAGATAACGAAATATATGTTTGACTCCGTTCCAATGTCTTTTTGTAGGTGAAGAACTATACCTTGATAGTAGATTGACAGAAAATGCTATATCTGGACGTGTATAATTAGCAAGATAAATTAGTGCTCCTATCGCACTCAGATATGGTACTTCAGGACCAATTAGTTCTTCATCCTCTTCTTTAGGTCTGAAAGGATCTTTCTCCACGTCCAATGATCTAACAACCATTGGAGTAGATAACGGATGAGATTTGTCCATGTAAAAACGTTTTAACATTTTTGCTATATAAGCTTCTTGATGCACAAAAATTCCATTTTTCATATGCTCAATTTGTAATCCAAGACAAAATTTTGTCTTTCCCAAGTCTTTCATCTCAAACTCTTTCTTTAAGCAAGTTATGGCTTTTGAAAGCTCTTCAGGAGTTCCAATAATATTTATGTCATCAACATAGACAGCAATTATAGCAAATTCACTTTCTGATCCTTTTATAAAAATACATGGGCAAATGGAGTCATTTTTATAACCCTCTCTTAGCAAATATTCACTGAGACGGTTATACCACATGCGTCCAGACTGTTTTAGTCCATAAAGAGACTTATTCAATTTGATGGAGTATTCTTCTCGAGACTTTAAATTATTGGCATTAGGAAAATGAAATCCTTCAGGGAGTTTCATATAAATGTCACTATCAAGTGAGCCATACAAATATGCTGTAACAACATCCATCATGTGCATATTTAGCCCTTTGTGTGCTATAAGGCTAATTAAGTACCTAAAAGTAGTTGCATCAACTACTGGTGAATATGTCTCGTCAAAATCGATACCGGGTCTTTGCGAAAATCCTTGAGCAACTAGTCTCGCTTTATATCTCACAATTTCACCGTTTTCATTTCGTTTTCGCACAAACACCCATTTATATCCAACTGGTTTTACACCTTCGGGTGTGCGGACAACAGGTCCAAAAACTTGTCGTTTGTAAAGTGAGTTTAGTTCTGCATCAATTGCATCTTTCCATTTTGGCCAATTCTCACTTTGTCGACAATCTTTAATAGATTTTGGTTCATGATCCTCATTATTATTTATCATATTTAGCGCTATATTATATGCAAAAACATCATCAACGTTGACATTATTTCGGTTCCATTGTATTCCACTAGTGACATAATTCATTGAGATCTCATTATTTTCATGAATTTCAGGTACCTGATCAATTTCTTCGGGAACTGAAATATCAGTTATGTCTGAAGGCTCTTTTAGAGCTTCTGTATCTTCATTTGTGCCATCTATCTTTTTAGCTCCTTTTCTCATTCGAGGATTTCTATATTTGGAACCGACTGGCCTACCACGCTTCAGGCGCGGTTGAGACTCATTTGCAACAATACATTGTCCGACAGGGACATCCAATTTTATCGGAGCATTAACAGCTGGTATATATGACTTAGTCACACCCTTTGGATCAGTGAATGCATTTGGTAATTGATTTGCTAAACTTTGTAGATGAATTATCTTTTGAACTTCTAGTTCACACTGTTTAGTTCGAGGATCAAAATGAGATAATGATAATTCATTCCAACTGATCTCTTTTTCTAGCTGTTTATTCTCTCCCCCTAATGTTGGGAAATTTGATTCATCAAAATGACAATCAGCAAATCTCGCTGTAAATAAATCTCCTGTTGTTGGCTCAAGGTACTTAATAATAGATGGAGATTCATATCCAACATATATTCCCAACCTTCTATGTGGACCCATCTTAGTGCGTTGAGGAGGGTAAATTGGTACATAGACCGCACATCCAAAAATTCTTAGATGGGAAATATTTGGTTCTTGACCAAAAACCAATTTTAAAGGGGAGGAGCTATTATAACTTGTTGGCCTGATGCGAATTAACGATGCAGCATGTAAAATTGCATGTCCCCAAGCGGAAATTGGAAGTTTGCATCTCATAAGGAGTGGTCTTGCAATTAATTGTATACGTTTGATAAGTGATTCCGCCATTCCATTTTGTGTATGAACATGTGCTACAGGGTGTTCAATGTCAATCCCAATGGATATACAATACTCATTAAATGCTTGAGATGAAAACTCAGCAGCATTATCAAGACGTATTTTCTTGACGGGATAATCAGGGAAGTGAGCTCTTATTCGAATTAGTTGAGCTAACAGTCTCGCAAATGCCTGGTTGCGAGTTGACAACAAACAAACATGTGACCACCTAGTTGACGCGTCAATTAAAACCATAAAATATCTAAATGGTCCACATGGTGGGTGTATTGGTCCACAAATATCACCATGTATACGTTCTAGAAAATTTAGAGGTTCACTATTAATTTTTAATGGTGATGGCCGAATTATCAACTTCCCTTGTGAACAAGAAGCACATGAGTGCTTATTAGATTGAAGAATCTCCTGGCTCTTCAATTGATGACCACATGAGTTTTTAATTATTTTTCGCATCATTATAGAACCGGGATGGCCTAGCCGGTCATGCCAAACAACAAATTTATCATGATTTGTAAACTTCTGGTTTACATTATGATTTGTAAACTTCTGGTTTACAATAACATGTGTTTCAATTGTACTAATATAAGTGTAGTACAAACCCGAAGAGAAAGCGGGTAGTTTCTCCAATACACATGTTTTATGCAAATTGCGCTTTGTGATACAAAGGTATTCAACACCTTCTTCATTTCTTGTTTCAATATGGTATCCATTTAGACGAATATCCTTGAAACTTAATAAATTTCTATAAGATTTGGAGGAATATAATGCATTCTCAATATGTAACTTTGTTCCACCATATAACAATATATCTGCTCTTCCGGAGCCTTCAATTATTTTTGAAGTGCCGGATATTGTACTGACATTAGTTTCTCGCTTCACCAAAGAGGAGAAATATTTTTTTATCTTTAAAAATTGTGTGGGTAGTTGCACTATCCACAAGACATGTATCATCCTTATTGATGCTAGTGTCAAAGCTCATTCTAAAAAAAATAAATAACAAAAGTATAAAATAAATAACGATAAAAATCAATTGCCTAATAAGAATGAAATAACAATAGCAATAAGAATGAAATACCAATGACAATGTTATATGAAAAAAAAACGGGTCCGCAAGTTTAAGCATAATAGCTTAATTATTACATATAAAATCCAAAATAAGTAGCCACAATATATAAAAAAACTACTTCTTGATACTCCCATCACCAATAAGGTGATCAATTCTTCCATTTGGATCATCAATGAAATCACCAATTTCTAAATGAGTGACATCCATATTACCATAATTTGGATGAACATCTCCAACAGCATCATCGATAGCAAAATGAGTATAATTTGGATGAACATCTTCAACAGCATCATCGATAGCAAAATGAGTTTCAATCCTTTTCTCTTTTAGTGATTGCTGATAGAGATTGATCAGATGTTTGGGTGTACGACAGGTACGAGCCCAATGATTTTTGCTTCCACAGCGATGACAAATATTCTCATTATTCTTACTACTCTGTCCACTGTTTCCCTTTTCATGATTTTGCCGCTTTTGGCGAGAATATAAATTCTTAAAAATTCCAATATGATTATGATTACGACCACGACCGCGGCCACGATCATTACCGCGACCACGACCGCGACCGCGACCGTCATCATATTGGTGTGAAGCTACATTCACTTCTGGGAATGGAGCGGCACCGGTGGGACGGGCCTCATGATTTTTCATTAAGAGTTGATTATTCTGTTCAGCCAAAAGTAGGCAAGAAATCAATTGAGAATATTTTGTAAACCCTTTCTCTCTATACTGCTGCTGCAGGAGCACATTAGAGGCATGGAAAGTAGAAAAAGTTTTCTCTAACATATCAACATCTGTTATCTTTTCTCCACACAACTCTAGTTGAGTAGTAATTTGAAACATTGCAGAATTATAATCAGTTACAGTTTTGAAATCTTGTAACCGCAAGTGTATCCAATTGTACCGAGCTGTGGGGAGAATTATTGTTTTCTGATGTTCATATCTTTCCTTTAACTTATTCCACAGCACAAGTGGATCTTTAACAGTAAGGTATTCATTTTTCAGGCCTTCATGAAGATGACGGAGAATGAATATCAAAGCTTTTGCTTTTTGTTGTTCTGATGCATTATTTCCTGTTTTGATAGCATTTCCATCACCTTCTGCAGCTAAGTTAATTTCAGCATCAAGGGCCCAAGCCAAATAATTTTTCCCAGAAATATCTAGAGCCTCAAATTGTAGTTTCGAGAGATTCGACATTCTTGATGCTAATATCAAATTGTAAAATTAAATAAGTCAGATAATTTAATGTGATGATTTCATGAGAAAAGTATATATAATAATAAGTGACAAAAGACTATATTGCCGTAAAGTTCAGTCTAACTTTGGTTGGATGAGCCTTAAGTTTAGAAAAGTTGGTTTAAAGTACCAAAATATTAGTGAATAGGTTGGTATCCGAAAAAAATAAAAATTGCACACTTGTTATATTTGGGAACATTGATATATATTTGGAAAAAATTGATATTTGGAAAAAAATTGTACCAAGACGATCCGTAAGGAAAAAATTGATATTTGGAAAAAAATTGGAAAAAATTGATTTTTATTTTTATTTTTTTTATTTTTTTTTTTTAAAATAAAACATTGATAGTTATATTTGGAAATAGTATTAAATATGAAGATTTGTCATAATTTAGAATTTTTTTAACGGAAAAATCAATACGGCCATTGACCTTTGTTTTTAAGGTTATATTACTGCAGGCCGTAAATTCATGCTACATGAATTCTGTGAAATTTACTTAGCAATTGAATTTTATAATTTTATCCATTGAGTTCTTCAGGAACTATATAATAAATCACTATCAATTTACAATCCTTCAAGGATGTAGGGATATTGAATTCATCTAGAATTCATTGAAGAGAAAAAGAAGTTGTTTTATTAGTTCTTCAGGAACTATATAACATATAAAAGTATTTTGATGTGCAATCTATTAGGGATGCATGGTGATAAATGGTGATATTTCGTAAGTTCTTCAGGAACAAAATTAATTTTTTCTAAGTTCTTCGGGAACTAAGATTATGAATTCTTCGGGAATTCATGTATTAAATGTCTAAGTTCTTCAGGAACTAAGAATAGGTTCTTTAGGAACCAGGATTATGAATTCTTCGAGAATTCATGTATTAACTTTCTAGGTTCTTCAGGAACCAAGATTATAAATTCTTAAACATGTTTATGTTATTTTGGATGATCGAAGTGTCGATGTTTCACCATACAGGTGTCGGTCACGAAGCATAATGATGCTTCACCAGACTATTGTCGGTCACGAAACTCAAACAATATCAAACATCCAAGATACATATTATAAATAAATAAATAATTGATCAACATTTTATGTAATATTAATGATCAAAGTGTTATGCTTCACCATACAAATGTCGGATATCACGAAGCGTAAACAACATTGAATCAATTAAATACATAAAGAAATGATGCTTATTTATTTATTTAATTTTTAATTATTATTATTTGATCTTTATAAGTATACAAGGTTCAAACGATTGATAATCATATAATATTAAAAAAAATAAAAACTACTTGTGATTTCATAAAAATAGAATAAGAATTGCGTACCTCAATTGGTTAGAGTGTCGTGCTGATAACGTGTTATGAAATATAAGTAATAGTAATAATATATAAGTATAGAGGAGAGAAGAAGAGAAGAGAGAAAGAATAGAATTAGTCTGATTGACCAAGTGAGTAGTTTACATTAGTCATAGGTTCTATTTATAGGCAAATGTAATGGGCCAATAACATGGGTAAGAACCTATATGGACATCCACTAAATATTCATAACACTATTATAATTATTATTTATTTAATATTTATTATTTAGTTATTCCGGCCCCCCGTTTTATAGATTCCTGGATCCGTCCCTGATTTAAAGGGATCGATAATATATTTGACCCTTTATTTATTATATACAATTTTCTTTTTTAGTTTTTAAAATATGTTTTTATGAAGGCAAAACTGTTTTTTTTTTAGCCTATTTTATATTTTTAAAAACCGATGCACAGAAAACAATATTTAAAAGTAAGAATTTGACTTAAGGTCATTTTGACAGCATTTAATAAAGGTCATTTTGACAGCATTTAATAAAGGTCATCGAGACAACTATTAATAAGGGTTATCGAGGCAATATTTAACTTTAGTGCTACATTTTTGTTGTGACAACCACCTTCGTATATTGATGAACATTCTTCACATGATAGAGCTAGACTTGTATTCATCATCAAAACATTCTCATTTGAACCCACCAGTTCAATGTATTCACTACTCTTCCTTTTGTGCGCAACTTTTTACCTAGGTACCTTTTGATAATATGATAAGCCGGATTGTATTTACTTATATTTATATTTGATTTATAATTTAATACTGTATTTATTATTTAACTTTTTTTCCCTTTAGCACACAATGGTAGAATTATATACAATATTTTGATAATAAGCCAGAGATTTATTTTAAGCTAAGATAAAAATATTTTTAAAAAATTGTATGTGATAAATTGACAAACTTTATAAGCAAGAGTTGGTGATGAAATTCTTAATCATATACTGATGAAATTCTTCTAAAACTTGAGGGTACGTACTATGGGAGTACCATACGCGTATCGGTAATAGGTGTGTACCCGGTACCGGTGTCTAAAACAGAGTACCAGTGCAACATAGCCTATAATGGATAAAAAGAGGGAAAAAAATAATATTAAAAAATAAAAACCGTATGAAAGTATGTGCTTATGTCAATGGGTAATGTTGGATATTTGAATTGGCTTAATTTTGCTAAAACAAATATGCTAACAAGATGTTGGAAAACATGTTACAACATCCTATTTGCTAAAGGAAATCTCGCGCATTTAATATAAGCATCTGCTATATATGGAAATCCACTTTAAAGCACGCTTAATGGAGATTTGATCTGATCAGGTGTTTTAAGGATAAGATGGACTTAATGGAACAACGGTAATATTACTCTTATCTTCTAAAAGTCCCTTAAACACTTTTGGAAAGTTTCTATACATTCTTGATGAAGATCAAAAAACGAATCAGATCACCTTTTATGATTCTCAAAGGAGCGTCCTAGCATTAGTGAAGCAAGAGGAGCGTGCTTGTTCATTATATATATGAAGATCAAGTTCAAGACTAAGTATCTCATTGAAAAGTATTAGAAATACATATTGAGTCTTTGTTGAGTCCTTGTTTGTTTTGTTAATTGTGATTCTTGCTTGTGAATTATATAACACGAGTTAAGAACTGAGTTTATTATTGTAAGGTTACTCCTAAGCTTTGAAGTACGAAGTTTACCGTGTGTGATTCACTTGAAGCTTTTCAGCAAGAGTGAAGTATTGTCTCGGTAAGTTGTTGCCACATCATTCCCAACATTGTATAATAAACAACACAGGTTGTGTTGAGTGAGTGGAAGTGAGATGGGATCTCATGTCTAGGAGTTCCTAGGCAGAATTTGCATGAGTAGTGTCGAGGTTATAAGACGTGAGCCAGGGGTTTGCTGGAGGTCTTAGTGTAAGGCGTAAATCCTAGGGTTTGTTGGAGGTCTTAGTAACTAGAACTATTAGTGGATTTCCTTCCTGGATTGGTATCCCCCAGAGTAGGCAGTTGGCTGAACTGGGTTAACAATTACTCGTGCATTTTATTTTCTGTCAGTATTTTACATGTTAAGTAAGATGTGCCAACAATAGAAACAACATTATTCATAAAGTAGTTGTTGGGACATCTTGGGTAACATCATTCTAGTGATACCAGAATTGCAGGTAACATATCTTTTCTCTTAATATTTGGACCACAGTAATCTGATACAATAATAGTTTGTTTTTTTTTTAAAAAAATAATAGTTACCAACTATTTTTTTTACACAATACTGTAGTTATTATAAAACTCCCTCCGTTTTAAATTATTTGTCGTTTTGAGAAAAAAAACAAAAAATTAAGAAACTGTATTTTTGCACCTTATTTTTCTATTATACCTTTATTTTAATTCAGCAATAATTTTTTTTTTCACACACTTTCTCTTTCAGATAAATTTAATATGTTACGTAAAAAAAAAATTAATATGTTATGTACGATTTTTTTAAAAAAAAAAGTTTAGTTTTCAAAATATATATTAAATCTTTTTCGGTTTTAACAACTACTCCTAAATATTTGGAATTTACATGAGGGTATAATAAACAAAATATAACTTTAAATTATCAAAACAACAAGTTTTGAAACATTTTTTTTCTTCTAAAACGACAAGTAATTTGAAACGGAGAGAGTATTTGATTTGATAAAATGAATAACATTGTGATATTGTCTCATTTCTTTTTACATGTCGTTTTACCACAAATTTTGCGTTCCTGTTAAACTATCGTTTTGATATTTTAACATTATGACTTATCAATTATATCCTTTTTTTGATTACTCTTATCTTTTTCAATAAATCTAATTAATGTTATATATTTGATTATTTTTTTGGTACATAACTTGTTAAAGTTATTGGAAAGAGAAAATTTGTAAAAAAAATAAGAATTTATTGGTGGATTAAAAGGAGAATATAATAAAAAAAAATGTATAAAAATGCAATTTGTTAATTTGGTATTACTATTTCAAAATGACATGTAGAATGAAATTGAGGGATTAATAATTATTACTACTTCATGAACCTACAAATTTTTATTTTTTAGATTCATTAGATAACAAATGTATATTACCTTATTTATAAATTAGGTACGTTAATTTATTAATGAATCTAAAAAAATGAAAATTTATTTATAATTTAGGGCGGAATGAGTTTTATTTTGGGAGGAGAAGATAAGTGATGTGAAGGATGTGGTCATGAATAACCGGTGGGGTGGAAAAGAGGTGTTTGCCTTTAAATTACTTCCCATTACATAATTAACACATGTACATACGATGTTGTTCAGACATTTTAGTATTTTACTATTGTTGGAACAAAATTGATTTAAAAATGTTTGCCCCTAAATCTATTAAGGTTTTGATGATAACAAAGTATTAATAAACAATTGGAAGGACTAAAAATTTAATTTAAGTGTGCAGATATAAGCTTAAGATAAGCTCTGAGTGAAGCTCAGAAGATAAGTTTTCAGAAGTTTACAAGCGCTCAGAAGATGTTGAACTTCAGAAGTTACAACCTTCAGATGATGAAGTCGTCAGAACTTCTTAAGTGTCTAAAGCTTCATCAACCTCTGAAGATCTTCTTGAAGTCTGTGAAGATTCTCTTTTGCAAGTCAACTCTTCTACCAATGAAGAAAAGGACCTTTCTAGCTTGATCAGAACAACTACTCTCATTTTGTCTGTCCACTCTTGAGAACGTGGGTCATCAGACTTGTTAGCTGAATAAGGAAAGTCTTCTCTGCACATGGTCAAAGTGTCTGAAACTCTTACTCAGTTTTAGAAACAACCAACTGCATCAAGACAAGCTGCTTGAAGACAAAAGGTTATCTACTTCAACGGTCATCTTTATGCAACGACTCTTTTTCTGGTTATATATATACTAGAAGGATCAGTTGTGTAAATATAGAAGACATTAAGATTATCAAGGATTTGACACGCACTGAACAAACTCTGAATTCTGTGTATACAAGCTCTGAACCTCTGATCTAGTGTTTTTGCACTTGTAGTTCAAATACTTTGTATTCATTGTATTTGCTCTCGTTTAGGTTCTTCTAAGAGCAATTGTATACTTTCATCTATTTTACTATTTCTAATAGTTGAGGAAACTTAAGCTTGTGTGCTTAAGTGTGAAGTCTTAAGCTTGTGTGCTTGAGCATTGTGGTGAAGTCTCTTGCTTGTGTGCTTGAGCATTTGTAATCTTGTGTGATTATAGTGAACTCCCTTGGAAGTGCAAGGGGACTGGACTACTCTCGTTTTGTGAGAGGAACCAGTATAAATTTGCTTGTGTGCTTTCTCTCTCTCTATCTTGTTATTATTTGTGTTACTTATCCGCTGCTAACGTAGTTAAGTTAAGAACTTTGAAAAAGTTTTAACTTAGCTAAAACACAATTCAACCCCCCCCCCCTTCTTGTGTTTTCACACCTTCAATTGGTATCTAGAGCTCTGGTCTGTTACTTTCACCTAACAGTGAGACAGTAAAGATCTTGTGAGAACACTATGTCTGGAGGAGACGATAGTAGCACTAGAACAACCGGTGAAGCCGGTGATGCCAGTGGTGCTGGTAGTGGTCCTAGAAATGCTTTTGGTTTTGACTACTTGAGTAATGAATCACATGAACATAGTGGCAATAGGAAAGCCCCTATATTCAATGGTGATGCATCATTATTTGAGTGGTGGAAGGAAAGACTGTATAGCAATATTACTGCTATTGATCATGAGTTGTGGGATTTGGTTGAGCTGAGAGTAACTTTTGAAAACTTAAATGAACATGGAAGATTGTCCATTGAGCATAGAAAGTTACTCACACCAGCTAACTTAAAAACCTACACTAAGCATCATAGAGTAAAGGACATTGTTGTTGGTACTATTAGACATGAAGATTATGTCAGAATAGAAGACAAGTCTACTGCTAAATCTATCTTTGACTCTATGTGTGCTACCTATGATGGTAATGAAAAGGTTCAAGAGGCTAAGGCTAGTCTCTTGATAAGGCAATATGAACTATTCACTATGCAACAAGATGAAAGCATTGAGACTATGTTTACAAGGTTTCAAATCCTTGTATCTGGTCTTAAAGCTCTTAAGAGGAGTTATTCCACCTATGACCATGTTCAGAAGATTCTGAGAATTCTTCCTATTGCTTGGAGACCTAAGGTCACTGCAATAGAAGAAGCTCAAAATCTCAAGACTCTGAGTCTTGAGGCTCTGATAAGCAATCTCAGAAGTCATGAGATGGTTCTGAACGATGATTCAGAAGCTAAGAAGAAGTCCAAGTCTGTGGCTTTACAGTCAACTAGGACTCCTTCTAAAGCTCTTAAGACTCAGCTTCTTGACATTGAAGAGGAATCTTCTGCAGATGGTCAAGAGGAGGAAATGGGTGAAGATGAGTTTGCTTTATTCACCAAGTTTCAGCAATGGAACAGATTTAACAAAAGAAATTTCAGAGGTAACAGCTCCAGAAATTTTGTCAGCAAAAAGGATGATCAGAAGAACTGCTTCAACTGTAAGAAGCCAGGACACTTTATTGCTGACTGTCCAGAAATGTCTGCCAAAGACAAAAGCAAAAGATACAGCTCAAAGAAGCAACAATTTAAGAGCAAATTGAAAAAGAGTCTGATGGCTACTTTTGAAGAGCTATCATCTGAGGAAGAAGTTGAGGAAGAAGAAGAGGCAAATCTAGCCCTGATGGCTTCAACTGACTCAGATGCAGACTCAGAGGATGAATCAGAATCAGATTCAGAAGTGACAGATGAGGTATTTTCTGACTGTTCTAAATCTCAACTTATAACTGCACTTAACAAGGTCATTGAGAAACATCTCAGAGTGTTAAGTAAACAAAAAGTTTTACAAGAAAAGCTTAACACTCTGACTGAACAGGCAGAACATTTTCAAGGTCTATATCAAGAAACTCTGAATAGAGTGAATGACTTTGAAAAGGGTTGTGCTGTTTGTCACAAACCTATTGATGAGCAGGAAATAGCTCTTCAACAGTTTGTGCATCTCAACCTTGGGAAGAGCAAAGCTGCTAATAGAATTTATAATGTTTTGAGACATAGAGGAGAAGGACTTGGCTATGAATATGGTAGAACATATTCAAAGCTGAAGACCTTTGCCAAAAAGGTTGGAAAATCTTGGGTTTATTATGTTGTTCCACCAAGTGAAGAGGGAAAGAATCCTGGTACTGTTGAAAATGAGGATGATGATCTGAGTGATTTAGAAGCTGACAGCTCAGAGGAACCAAGCTCCTCAGGATCTGGAAAGAAAAGTTCAGAAGATAGAAGTTGTTCAGAACCTGAGAACATTAGTTCAGATGTTCTGAAAGCTTCAAAATCTGAGACTTCAAATTCTGGATCCAAAGGAACTTCAGTACCTGAAGCTAGTCAATCTAAAAGCTCAGAAGTTTTTAAAAGAAAAAATTCAAACTCCAAACCTCAGATGCAGTACAGGACTCAGATTATTTATGATTCTAGAGTCAGTAGATATAATCAATCAGAACATAGGATTGGTGATAAATACAAACTCTGGAATCATAAACAATCCAAATCCTGGAATAATAACAGATCTCAAACAAAGAAAAGGTTTCAAAAAGGTTATTATTCCAAACCAAGATCTTTCTCTAACACTAAACAACATAGTAAGCATTTGTGGACTAACAAGCGTGGACCCAGAAGATGGGTACCAAAAGCTGAAATAATGTACCATTCAGATTTACCAACTAGGAAAGGATATGTCCTACCTAGAGCATGGAAACAAGTCCTATGCAAAGGAAGAAGGGCTTATGTCCTAGACAAATGGCTGACAAGTTCTCAAGTTACCAATCAGAACTGGAGAAATGAAGAGGAAGAATGCTAGGATGACTTTATCATTAACTGTGATGAAGAATTCTACCGCAATGATTAAAGTTGTTTCTCATACAGCCTACCACTCAAAGAAGTATCATGAATCATTCATGGTATCTGGATAGTGGATGTTCAAGGCATATGACTGGTGACAAACAACTATTTTCTAAGCTGACTATGAAAGAAGGAGGATCTGTTGGCTTTGGAGGTAATCAAAAAGGAAAGATAATAGGTACAGGTACAGTAGGTAATTCTTCCCTATCTATTAATGATGTTTGGTTAGTAGATGGACTCAAACATAACTTATTGAGCATAAGTCAATTTTGCGACAATGGTTATGTAGTTGTCTTTAATAAGGAATCATGTACTGTGTCTAAACAATCTGATAACTCCATTGTATTCAAAGGTCTGAGAAAGAACAATGTTTATAAAATTAATCTTTCTGATTTGAATGAACAAAAAGTGATGTGTCTTTTGACCTTGAGTGAAGAAAAATGGATCTGGCATAAGAGGTTAGGCCATGCTAACTGGAGGTTAATCTCTAAGCTTAGCAAGCTTGACCTTGTCAGAGGTTTACCAAAAATCAAATATCACTCAAACACACTTTGTGGTTCTTGTCAAAAAGGAAAAATTACAAAATCTTCTTTTAAACCTAAGAACATTGTCTCTACCTCAAGACCATTGGAACTTCTTCACATTGACCTGTTTGGGCCAGTTAACACTGCCTCTATCAATGGAAAGAAGTATGGATTAGTAATTGTTGATGATTACAGTAGATGGACTTGGGTAAAATTCCTAAGAACAAAGATGAAGCTTATGATGAGTTTAGCATCTTCTGCAAACAAATTCAAAATGAAAAAGGCTACACTATTTTAAAAGTTAGAAGTGATCATGGTGGAGAATTTGAAAATGAACCTTTTGAAAATTTCTGTAAAAAATATGGCATTCTGCATGAATTCTCTTCTCCTAGAACTCCTCAACAAAATGGGGTTGTAGAAAGGAAGAATAGAACTCTGCAAGAAATGGCCAGAACCATGATGCATGAAACTAATGTAGCAAAGTTTTTATGGGCAGAAGCTGTAAACACAGCATGTTATGTTCAAAATAGAATCTATATCAGATCTAAGTTGAACAAAACTGCTTATGAATTGTTCAAAAGAAGAAAACCTGACATTTCTTATTTTCATCAGTTTGGATGTACCTGTTACATCTTAAATAACAAAGTCCATCTAAAGAAATTTGATGCTAGAGGTTATAAGGGTATCTTTATAGGATACTCTGAACGCTCAAAAGCATACAGCCTGTATATTTCTGAAACACACACTGTGGAAGAAACTATGCATGTCAAGTTTGATGACAAAGAGCCTGACCAAGTGTCAGAGCTTGTGGAAGGTTTTTCTAGATTTCAGGTATCAGAGGATCAGTATTCAGATATTCCAAACTACTCAGAACATCCATTCTCTGAAGAACCTCTGAACATGACAGTTCCTACAGACTCTGAACAACAAAGAACTGAAGCAGCTGCTGAACCCGCTGTTGATGAGTCTGAAGATGATGAACCCCCTAGAAACACTTTCAAATACAAATCATCACATCCAGAGGAACTGATCTTAGGCAATAAGGATAGTCCAAGGAAGACAAGATCTCAACTGAGAAATGAGGAATCTTTAGTTGGTCTTATCTCAATGATGGAACCTTCAAAGATTGATGAAGCTCTGAAAGATGATGCTTGGATTGTAGCAATGCAAGAAGAGCTGAATCAATTTCAAAGGAATGATGTATGGACTCTAGTGCCCAAACCTTCACACAAGAACATTATTGGAACAAAATGGGTATTCAGAAACAAGTTGAATGAACAAGGTGAAGTGGTAAGAAACAAGGCTAGATTGGTTGCACAAGGTTATAGTCAGCAAGAGGGGATTGACTATACTGAAACCTTTGCACCAGTTGCTAGACTTGAGGCTATCAGGTTACTTCTATCTTATGCTGTTAATCATGGAATAACTTTGTATCAGATGGATGTTAAAAGTGCCTTCTTAAATGGTTTTATTTCTGAAGAAGTGTATGTTAAGCAACCTCCTGGTTTTGAAGATGTCTCAAACCCAGAACATGTTTTCAGATTGAAGAAATCACTGAATGGTCTGAAACAAGCTCCAAGAGCTTGGTATGATCGACTCAGTAATTTCCTTCTTGAAAAGGGTTTTGAGAAAGGGAAGGTTGACTGCACACTCTTTAGAAAAACAACCAAAGAAGATATTTTGATCATTCAAATTTATGTTGATGATATTATTTTTGGTTCAACTAATGCTTCCTTGTGCAAGAATTTCTCTAAGATAATGCAGGATGAATTTGAAATGAGCATGATGGGAGAATTGAAGTTCTTTCTTGGAATTCAAATCAATCAGAAGAAGGAAGGAACTTATGTTCATCAATCAAAATATACCAAAGAACTTCTGAAGAAATTCAACCTAGATGATTGCAAGATAATGAACACTCCTATGCATTCAACTACCAACATGAGCAAGTCAGAAGATGAAGGAAAAGTAGACCAAAAGGTCTACAGAGGTATGATTGGTTCCTTACTCTATCTGACAGCCTCTAGGCCAGATATTTTATTCAGTGTTTGCTTATGTGCAAGATTCCAGTCAGATCCTAGAGAATCTCATCTTACTGCTGTAAAGAGAATTTTTAGGTATCTGAAAGGAACAACTAATCTTGGACTTCTCTATAAGAAATCCAATGATTATGTGCTAAATGGATTCTGTGATGCTGACTATGCTGGAGATAAAATTGAAAGAAAATCCACAAGTGGCAATTGTCAATTTGTTGGTGAAAACCTTATCTCCTGGGCTAGTAAGAGACAAACTACTATAGCTTTGTCTACAGCAGAAGCAGACTACATTTCAGCAGCTAAGTGTTGCACACAACTACTCTGGTTAAAATATCAGTTAGAAGATTATCAGGTAAGCAGTCACAATATTCCTTTATATTGTGATAACACTGCAGCCATTCATTTATCTAAAAATCCTATCCTACACTCTAGAGCCAAACATATTGAAATTAAACACCATTTTATCAGAGATTATGTTCAGAGAGGTATAATAGATATTAAGTTTGTTGATACTGAAAATCAATGGGCTGACATATTTACTAAAGCCTTACCTGTTGAAAGATTTGATTTTATAAAGAAACATCTGAACATGTTTTCAATCTCTGAATAAAAAATTTTATTTGGCATTTAAAGTGTAAGAGGTTATGTATATCAGAACTTATGATTCAGAACATCTGAAACACAAGCTCAGAAATACTTAACTCTGATAGATTATTTTAAAAACTCAGAGGCTCTGAACTATTTAAGTGGAAAACGTTTAGCATTCGCTGCTGAACAGTTGTCCATTAAAATAGCAGTTACCGAGTAATCGTCTGCACGTGGTCTACGTGTGTCAGGTAGTGGGTGGTTAATGATGACTTTTAGTATTCAAATATTTATCAATAAGCGTAACTTCCCAAATTTGCCATTTTTGTGTTAACTGTACGCTTTTAAATAAACTTACACAATACACTTGCACACTTTTCACTTTCACAACCTACACTTTCTTTTCTCTCTAAACCTCCAACAAAAAAAAATCTTCTTTCTCTCTCATTAGTTCCTACCCTTACCTAAACTCCATCATGGCTGGTTCTGCGTCTTCTTCTTCATCAAAGATCCCTCCGTTTATGTTCAGACATCTTCAGATTGTTGGGAACGAGATGGAATTCCCAGAATCTCAACTGACGTTACTACCTGAGAAGATGGTTGATTTTGACAGTTTGAAGGAAAATGGGTATGATGTGAAGCCGTATTTCTCTGCTCAAGGATGGAATAAGTATTTCGATATGTTGAATGGTCCTATTTATCCAGATCTTTTGAAGAAATTCTGGATGAAAGCAAGAGTCTTTACAAAGTTTGAAGCTAAGCAAGAAGAACTTGCAGCAATCGAAAGAGATCCTAGTCTGAAAGGAAAAACTAGGAAGGAGATGGGTCTATTGGAGTTCACTGGTACACAGATTAGGTCTAACATCTGTGGTATCAATCTTACCTTCTCTCCAATTCACTTCAATGCTTTGTTGGGTTTGGACAACTCTGGTTTGGTGCTGGATGATTTTGAGAAGGATACAAAATTCAGAGACGAACTTCTGCACAGGATATGCATTGATATGAAGTTGAAGGGAAAGGTTAAAGGATTGACAGATGAGTGCAGGGTTCTATTCAAGATTATTTTGTCAACTATCAGTTCAAGAGTTGGTGGTACTGATACTATTTCATGGCCTCATCGTCATCTGATTTACTTTCTTCTGACTGAAAGGAAAGTAAATTTGGGTAAATACTTCTTTGAGAGGATCTGTGAAGCCATCTTCTTAAGCAAGTCTCAGAGGAAAACAACCATTGTTTATCCTAGACTGCTTTCAGATCTTCTCTTTCAAGGTCACATTGTTCAGAATCTGAAGAAGTTCTATCCAGAACTTATGGCTCAGAAGCTCTCGCCAGAAGTTCTGAATGCAAGCTTCTTAACAAAGATGCACTTAATCGACACCAAGCTGGTTCAACCTAAACAAGAGTTTAGAGTTAGTCTGGAAGATCGCCTATATGTGGATGGATATCCAGTAATCTCTGAAATGGATGCTGAGCACATCATTCAAGATTATCTGAAAGTTCTTAAGGATGAAGGTTATACTGTTGATAGGATGAAGGTTCCAAAGGCTCCAATAAACATGTATAAGCCTAAGAGGAAACCTAAGAGGAAAGCTGATTCTCAGGATGAACAAGTTAAGCCAGATCTTCTTGCTCAGAAGAAGGTTAAGGTTGAGCAATCTATGGCTGAACAGAGAACCAAGAAGAAACATGAGGATGTTGCTAACAAGGCTGTTGAAGCATCATCTAAAAAGCCAATTATTGTTGAGGAGGATAGCTCATCAGATGAAACTGATTCTGATGATGAAACTGAATCTGATGAAGAAACTCTTAGTGCCAGGCTACGCAAGAGACAAGTTCCTGATCCTAAAGGTAAGTCTCCTAAGTACATTTTTAATGAAGCTGAGATTGGAATAGGGTTTACCAAACCGCTTAGAACCATTCTTCCCAAATCTACTAACATTTCAACTTCTGATAACCCCCTATCTGAACTTGAAAAACATCTTAGCCCTGACCCCCTAAATAATCAACCTTTTTCTCATGAATCCAACAAATCTTCATCACCTCCTAAATCCAAATCACCTCAACCTCAACCACACAAATCACCTGACATTCCATCATCTGAACCCCAACCAGATAATCCTACCTCTGAACAAGCCTCTCCAACAAAACAACCCTCACCTGAAAAATCTCCTGAACCAACCTCTGAACACAAATCTCCTGAACCAACACCTGAAAAATCTCCTGAACCAACATCTGAACACACATCTCCTGAATCAACTCCTGAACTCAATCCCAACCCAAGTGCTGAACATGTTTCTCCTGAACGTATTCACACTTGTGCTCCTAACCCTTCAGAAGCAGATGTTGTTATCATTGACAACCCTGCTAATGAATCACCAAAACACTCTCCCATTCCCAATATCTCACCCTCATCCTCTGACCTATTTGGTAACCTCTCCAATCAGCTTTATGATGATTTACTTAGGTTATCACATATTAAGGACAGGTTCTTGGTGTGTCCCTCTGATGTGGATATTGAGGTGTCACTACTTAAGGCAAAAATTTGCAATGCTCTGGATGCAGTGGGTGATGACATCAAGTCTGTTATTGGAAAAAGGGATATGGAGGTTGTTCATCTGATGAAGGAAGGCTTAGCAAGGGCTGGTTTGAAAAGGCTGACTATGTATAGTCATGAAGAAAATGAGCGTGCCAAGTTTGCTGCTGTATCTGCTGCTGTGAGGCGTCTGTCTGCTTTTAAGGAGTGCTGGGTTGATTCTAAACTTTTCAAGAGTCTTGAAGATCAAAGGATTGAGAATGAGCGTATGGCTGAAGCTGCTGCAAGGATTGCCCAGTTAGCTGATGAGCTGAACCAAGAGGATGCTCCGGATGCTGATGTTCTTATGATTGATTATCAAGAGGATGGTGAACCCTCCTCTGATAAAGGAAAAGCTCATATGGTTTCAGATCAGCTGAGAATTCTTCAGGATGCATTGAGGCAACAACAAGAAGATCTTGAGAGGCACAGATCAAATCATCAGAACTTAGAGTCCAAGGTGGATAAGCTTGACTCCAAAGTGGACTCCCTGAACGACAAATTTGACATTCTCTTAGCTTTTCTTCAAAAACCCTAGGCTTCTATGCATTTTATGTTATTTATCATCTGAACAATCTTATTTTGAATTTTAACTTATTTATTGGTTTGATATTTTTGTGTGTTGTTTACTTTTATTTTTTTTACGATAAACAAGAACATAAGAACACAAGGTGAATTTAAAAGAAATTTTTTATTGCTGATCTGACAACGATGAGTACATTGGTAAAAAGAAAAAGACGACCTAATCCTAGTCAGATGGATAATACTCAGAAGAAATCTCAGATTTCTCCTCAGCATCCTCTGATGAAATTTCTATAGGCTCTGGGTTCTGCTCTTCTTCTTCTTCCTGTTCTTCTTCTGGAACATAGCCAGCCAAGAACTCAACGTAGTCAGCATCATCTTCATTTTCTTCAGCTTCAGAGTCTGATGAAATGATTATAATTTCAGCATCTTGTGGTTTCTTGTTGTCTTCTTTATCTTTTTCATCTTTTTCGCGTTCTTCTTCTTCTTTCTTTCTACGAACCTCTGCAATACGTGAACTAAATCTTCTCATTCTTCTTGATTCTTCTTGATATGCTTGTTTATTTTTTTGTTGTGAAGAATGTGTGTTAACTCGTTCACCTTTTATAAACCTTTTAGCGCGTTGATTTTCGTTTTTGAAATAAATTCACCTTTGTAACAACCACTCTTCTTCTTTGACTGTCTTGGTTATCTAAATTTTTTTTTTACTTTTTGATAATGACAAAAGGGGGAGTAGTTACGCATTAATTGAAAGTTGATAAGTTTCAAAAAGCTGAAACCACTTTTGTTTGTTAAGTTATTAAAAGTTATCTTTTATTTGTTTTAAGTATTTCAATGCGGAGATTAAGTAATTTAAAACTGAAATTAAATTTCATAAGTAAGGATAAGTTAAAAGTGCAATTTTAACGTAGCCTTGTGAGACTCAGGGGGAGAGCTTGCAAACCTCTCGCTCTGAAGAAAGATATGAAATTTGTTTTACTTTAAATACTTAAGTCTTATACTAAATTAAATTTTCATGGATAAAACTTAAAGCTTAGGCTTTATGGAGTATCAATCTTAGGGGGAGCTTGCAAACCTCACAAACCTAAGAGAAACATGATAAGTTAATTTAACAACAATTGTCAATTAATACTTATGTTTGTCATCATCAAAAAGGGGGAGATTGTTGGAACAAAATTGATTTAAAAATGTTTGCCCCTAAATCTATTAAGGTTTTGATGATAACAAAGTATTAATAAACAATTGGAAGGACTAAAAATTTAATTTAAGTGTGCAGATATAAGCTTAAGATAAGCTCTGAGTGAAGCTCAGAAGATAAGTTTTCAGAAGTTTACAAGCGCTCAGAAGATGTTGAACTTCAGAAGTTACAACCTTCAGATGATGAAGTCGTCAGAACTTCTTAAGTGTCTAAAGCTTCATCAACCTCTGAAAATCTTCTTGAAGTCTGTGAAGATTCTCTTTTGCAAGTCAACTCTTCTACCAATGAAGAAAAGGACCTTTCTAGCTTGATCAGAACAACTACTCTCATTTTGTCTGTCCACTCTTGAGAACGTGGGTCATCGGACTTGTTAGCTGAATAAGGAAAGTCTTCTCTGCACATGGTCAAAGTGTCTGAAACTCTTACTCAGTTTTAGAAACAACCAACTACATCAAGACAAGCTGCTTGAAGACAAAAGGTTATCTACTTCAACGGTCATCTTTATGCAACGACTCTTTTTCTGGTTATATATATACTAGAAGGATCAGTTGTGTAAATATAGAAGACATTAAGATTATCAAGGATTTGACACGCACTGAACAAACTCTGAATTCTGTGTATACAAGCTCTGAACCTCTGATCTAGTGTTTTTGCACTTGTAGTTCAAATACTTTGTATTCATTGTATTTGCTCTCGTTTAGGTTCTTCTAAGAGCAATTGTATACTTTCATCTATTTTACTATTTCTAATAGTTGAGGAAACTTAAGCTTGTGTGCTTAAGTGTGAAGTCTTAAGCTTGTGTGCTTGAGCATTGTGGTGAAGTCTCTTGCTTGTGTGCTTGAGCATTTGTAATCTTGTGTGATTATAGTGAACTCCCTTGGAAGTGCAAGGGGACTGGACTACTCTCGTTTTGTGAGAGGAACCAGTATAAATTTGCTTGTGTGCTTTCTCTCTCTCTATCTTGTTATTATTTGTGTTACTTATCCGCTGCTAACGTAGTTAAGTTAAGAACTTTGAAAAAGTTTTAACTTAGCTAAAACACAATTCAACCCCCCCCCCCCTTCTTGTGTTTTCACACCTTCAACTTTAAGAGTAATGCTAAGGTCACACTCTTAAACACACTCTTTTGACACACTCCTATAACATAATGTCACATCACCCTCAATTAGGGGTGTGCAAAAAATTTGGTTATCCTTAACCAAATTACTAACCAATCCATATCCAATTTTAGTTTGCAAAATCCATTTAAAAAAAAACCACACCACTTCAATTAAAAAACACCAATTATAAACCATAACCACATTTTGTAATTTGGTTTGAAATTGGTTTGAAAATTTAGGCCCAATAGCTAATTCAGGCCCAATCTTCAATTTTTTAAAATTCTTTATTATATAATAAAATAATTAATTAAAAGAGGTTAGGTAACTTTATTCGCTCACTGTAATGGTAAGGCTAATAATCAGACTTTCTGTTTCCTGGCTTCGCTCGAGATCTCCGAACGAAGTTCCTTACCTTAGCTGGATCTCGCTGGTGCCACCTAAACGGTAAGTAGGCGACGGATGTGTGACGTTTGGAGTTGTCGTTACCGATAAAACACAACTTTTCATAACTTAATGCCGGGAAAAGTGAGTTCAAAGAATTACCTTCTATGTAAAAGACGATTTCCTCCTTCACTAGTAGAGTACTGGTACTCTATTTGAATTTGATTCCTACCTAAATAAGGCCCCTCCCTAGTCCTTATTCTCTTTTTATTCCTTATAAAATGAAAGATTCATTCTTTAGCCAGATCAACATCCTTCTTCCTATTACCTATCTCCAGATCAAGATCCTAACATGATTTAAGCCATAACTCCCACTAGATATGACCTAAACTTGTCAAATGCAAAGACAACAGCCCTTCTCAGTGGTGGGCTGAGCTTCACTTGCATAATAGATTGAGGAGATTTGAAGTGGTCTATAATTTACTGAGTACTCGGTATAACTCACGCATTCTTATACAAACCAGTGCAGACGAAGTAACACGAATATCTCCGGTAGTCAGTCTATTTCCATCAGCCGGCTGGAGGACCGGTGGTCAACCGGTGGTCAACGCCGGACCACCGGCGGCCGGTGCGGCGGCGCTCCGGTCAGGACGACAGCAGACGGCGGTTTTCGGCGGACCTCCGGCGACTTTCGCGGCGGTCGGTGGTGGTGCTCCGGTGACCGGCGATGGTGCTCCGGCGGCCGGCCACCACCAACCACCCATACTATTTTAATATTATTTTATTTTAAAAATCAGATTTTTAATAATTATTTTAAAAATAATTAAAAAAATCTGATTTTAATGTTTTTAATTTTTAAAAATAATTAAAAAATTCAGGTTTTTTTTAAATAATTAAAAAATCAGTTTTTAATGTTTTTAGCTTTTCAAAAATTTAGTATTTTAATTTTTTTCCTATTTATTTGTTTTTTTTGTATTTAAAAATCAGATTTTTTAATTTTAAAAATTACTCTTTTTTTAAATAATAAAAAATATTTTTAAAACAATATAAAAAATAAGTTTTCGGCTAAGTAAAAAATAATTTGGGTTTAAAAAAATATTTTGTGGGTTGATTATAAACCAATTCAATCATAAAATTAATGAAAAATTATGTTTTTAAAATAATTAATAAATCTATTTTTTTTTAATCAACTAATAAAAAAAATTAGTTTAAGTAAAAAACCTATTTAAAATTGGATCATGTGAATAACTTAAATTTTATTACAAACCGGTTATAAATTGGTTCGATCCGGTTAATAACCAAATCCAAATTAGTTTTAAAAAATAACCGGTTTGTTATTGAAATGGTTTTGGTTTAGAACCAAAACCATCAATTAGGTGTGGTGTGGTTTCCAAACCATGCACACCCCTACCCTCAATTTTCAAGCTTTTGCTTGTTTACCGGTTCAACAAGCTCAAACACAACACCACTTTCTTTCTTCTTTTTTTTTAATTCATGCGTTGCCTATCTTCTCCAAGACTCTCACGGTTGCAGGTCTGCCATGAACTCTAACACAAAAATAGCTCTACAAGCCAACAAAAATATATGATAGATTTGAGTTTTATGAATTACTAATTGCTGCTAAGGAAAAAGTTTCTTATTTTCTTAGGATTTGTAGTACTTATTTTTAACATCATTCTCATTGTCCACCACCAATTCTCACACACTTTCTTTGGTAAAAAATCCATATTCTTCAAAATTCTCTCTAACCTTCTCACCGCCACAACAAGTCAACAAGCACCAGTTTAACAATTAGAGACCAGATCTGAGTCCTATCTAAAACCACAATTTATTTACCAATCATTAAAACCAGATTTCAAAAGCAAGTATGGTGAGTGCAAGGGTTATCGGGGATGCTTAGGGTTATCGGGGATGATGGCGAGCGGTGACTGATTGTTTGAGAGAGAGAGAGAGAGAGAGAGTGTGAGTGATTTGGGCGTTTCAATTTTTGCACCAGCTGTTTCGGTTGCCAGTTACTATGTTTAATGAAAACAGTGACATGACATGCTATTAGAGGATGTGTTGAAACGTGAGTGCTAAAACGAGTGACCATAGCAGTGCTCTTTACTTTAAATTTAGTCTTGGACTGATATTCCCTTAACATATTTATTGATTTTATAATAGTGTCTTAACTAATTAACGTTTTAGATTGACTCTTTAATTAACTTTTTTTATAAGCTTCCTTTGTTTATATTAGTTCTTTTAGTTAATTTTTCTCAAAAGGGGGGAACTTTATCTCAAGTTTAAAAAAGGTTTATGAACTATAATCATATTACTTAACGCCTAACAATATTATTCATAAATAAATTATTTATGCGTATATATAACGAATAACATAAAGTAAAGTTAACATTTTTTGATAAAAACTAACGAAAATGACCAATATGAATAACAAAATTAAAGTTAAAAGATCAATTTGTAACATTAATTAGTTGATGGACCAATATAAAACCGATAAATAAGTTAAGGTATCAACTGTGCAATTTAGCCTTAAATTTACTTTAACCGACTATAACCCATTTTCTCCACTATCTTTTTGAAAAAAATAAACAAATAAATTGTAACTTAATCACCCACATTTTATTTTATTCGTAGAACAAAATAAGTATCACAATATAAGTCGTTTTGATCAAATTACACAGACTAAAAATTGCAATTAATATTGTATGGAAAAAAGAATTATGAGTTATTTTACAAAATTGTCTTTCATTAATAATATATGAAAGATAAATTGAAAAATTGAAAAAAGAGATAATAAAAAGTATTTAATCGTATAATAAGAAAAATAGCATTAAATACGTTATTAGTAATATAAAGTAATTTATAATTTGATACGGAGGAAGTAACAAATTAAATTGCCGGTAAAACTTAAAACAAAAAATATGGAAAATGTAAAGCAAAGTTCACTGTAGTCCTAACTATCATATATAGCAAATTGTGTGACGAGAGAAATGAAGTGGAAAGAAAGTGGCACGTATAAGTGGAAAGAAGAGTTTAGGGGAATATGCTTGGTGAAAAAAGGGAAAAGTATTGTGTTTGTGCTAAAATGGGAAATGAAAGGGAGGGGAAGTAGGGAACCATGAATGAAATAGACTTCATATCGGACGAATTAAAAAATAAATCTGGGAACTACCTACGTAAAAAAAATAAATTAATATGTTATGTACGATTTTTTTTTTAAAAAAAGTTTAGTTTTCAAAATATATATTAAATCTTTTTCGGTTTCAACAACTACTCCTAAATATTTGGAATTTACATGAGGGTATAATAGACAAAATATAACTTTAAATTATCAAAACGACAAGTAATTTGAAACAAATTTTTTTTTGCTAAAACGACAAGTAATTTGAAACGGAGGGAGTATTTGATAAAATGAATAACATTGTGATATTGTTTCATTTCTTTTTACACGTCGTTTTACCTCAGATTTAGCGTTCCTATTAAACTATCGTTTTGATATTTTAACATTACGAATTATCAATTATATCCTTTATTGATTACTCTTATTTTTTTCAATAAATCTAATTAATGTTATATATTTGATTTTTTTTTTGGTACATAACATGTTAAAGTTATTGGAAAGAGAAAATTTGTAAAAAAAAATAAGAATTTATTGGTGGATTAAAAGGAGAATATAATAATAAAAATGTATAAAAATGCAATTTGTTAATTTGGTATTACTATTTCAAAATGACATGTAGAATGAAATTGAGGGATTGATAATTATTACTACTTCATCAACCTTAATTACAAGCAAATTTTTTTTTTTTTAGATTCATTAGATAACAAATGTATATTACCTTAATTATAAATTAGGTACGCTAATTTATTAATGAATCTAAAAAAATGAAAATTTATTTATAATTTAGGGCGGAATGAGTTTTATTTTGGGAGGAGAAGACAAGTGATGTGAAGGATGTGGTCATGAATAACCGGTGGGGTGGAAAAGAGGTGTTTGCCTTTAAATTACTTCCCATTACATAATTAACACATGTACATACGATGTTGTTCAGACATTTTAGTATTTTACTTTAAGAGTAATGCTAAGGTCACATTCTTAAACACACTCTTTTGACACACTCCTATAGCATAATGCCAGATCACCCTCATTTTTTAAGCTTTTGCTTGTTTACCGGTTCAACAAGCTCAAAGACAACACCACTTTCTTTCTTCTTTTTTTTTTAATTTTTTTTTTTTTGGAATTCATGTGTTGCCTATCTTCTCCGAGACTCTCACGGTTGCAGGTCTGCCATGAACTCCAACACAAAAATAGCTCTACAAGCCAACAAAAATAGATGATAGATCTGAGTTTTATGAATTACTAATGGCTGCTAAGGAAAAAGTTTCTTATTTTCTTAGGATTTGCAGTACTTATTTTTAACATCATTCTCATTGTCCACCACCAATTCTCACACACTTTCTTTGGTAAAAAATCCATATTCTTCACCATTCTCTCTAACCTTCTCACCGCCACAACAAGTCAACAAGCACCAGTTTAACAATTAGAGACCAGATCTGAGTCTCTCTAAAACCACAATTTATTTACCAATCATGAAAACCAGATTTCAAAAGCAATTCATTTGGTGAGTGCAAGGGTTATCGGGGATGGTTAGGGTTATCGGGGATGATGGCGAGCGGTGACTGATTGTTTGAGAGAGAGAGAGAGAGAGAGAGAGAGAGAGAGAGAGTGAGTGATTTGGGCGTTTCAATTTTTGCACCAACTGTTTCGGTTGTCAGTTACTATGTTTAATGAAAACAGTGACATGACATGCTATTAGAGGATGTGTTGAAACGCGAGTGCTAAAACGAGTGACCATAGCAGTGCTCTTTACTTTAAATTTAGTCTTGGACTGTTATTCCCTTAACATATTTATTGATTTTATATTAGTGTCTTAACTAATTAACGTTATAAATTGACTCCTTAATTAACTTTTTTTTTATAAGCTTCCTTAATTAACTTTAATTATGTTTGTTTATATTAGTTCTTTTAGTTAATTTTTCTCAAAAGACGTGAACTTTATCTCAAGTTTAAAAAAGGTTTATGAACTATAATCATATTACTTAACACGCCTAACAATATTATTCATAAATAAATTATTTATGCGTATAGATAACGAATAACATAAAGTAAAGTTAACATTTTTTGATAAAAACTAACGAAAATGACCAATATGAATAATAAAATTAAAATTAAAGGATCAATTTGTAACATTAATTAGTTGATGGACCAATATAAAACCGATAAATAAGTTAAGGTATCTAATATAAGACTGGCATAGAGAAGTTAATTAATTTGAATAGTAAAAAATAACACAAGAATGTACCTTGCACCTTCATCTTGCCAATAAGATTTTTCGGTTTAGGTGCAACACCCTCACTCGAAAGCTCTGCATTGCATTTCACCAGTAGCTTCTCTTCTGGTTGAAGTAGCACTTGTCGCAATCTACACATTTAGCCATTAATTACATCAATAACACTCGAAGAAGAAAAGTAATAGAGTACAGACTGAAGAGTCTCAAGTCTTAACTTACCCAAATGCATCCCTTAGTAAAGAACATTCATTTTCCAAAAGCATAGGAGCTTCCATGCACTGCATTGCCCAAGCATGAAGGCACAGACGCGCACAAGCATCATACTCCCTCCGTCCCAAAATATAAGCAAAAAGTGGTCAACCAAAATGAATGTATTTGGACTAAATTTTTAACCAAATACATCCACTTTGGTTGACCACATTTTACTTATATTTTGGGACGGAGTAGTATGCAATTACTGCATGCCATCGTCCAAGAGCACTGAAATGAAATTATGTAGTTATATTAGAATATTCATAAGGAGAAAAATATTCAGCACAAACAAGAATTGGGATATTGATACCTTGCATGCAATGTTGGAAGGCGAGGTGGTTCTGGATTTGAAGTTTATTCATTATATAAAAATGTTTGCTTACATTCAATTTTTGTGCTATTCTATTTCGTGGACCAATTCTTTGCCCACTATCAATCCAGTAAGAAGGAATTCTGCGTTCCTCATATCTTGAAGGTGCAATGTATTATTGAGGTTTGTGCGGTTTTGACGGTGAGAATTGAGACAAATTGGAATTGAGGTTTGTGCAGTGTCGCTGGTGGTTTTGAGCGTGTTAGGGTTAGCGCGTTCTGACTCTGAGAGAGAGAAAGAGAAGGAAGAATGGTCTACTAGAAAGAGAGAGAGAGAGAGAGAGAGAGAGAGAGAGAGAGAGAGAGAGAGAGAGAGTGAATAGGGTTAGGCTAAATTATAATTTTGATCTCTTAAATTAAGTTTAAGTTTTTTATTTCATTTTGGTCCCTAAAATTAATTTTAGCTTTTATTTTGGTCTCTTAAGTTATGAATTTTGAACAAGTTAGTCTTTTAAATTACAAATATTAAGATATTTTGGTATCTAATATGAGGACTAAATTGTCTAAATTTTGTGACTTAAAGTATCAAAGTGTCCAAACAAAATAACCTTGAAGACCAAATTATATAATGTGTGTGACACAAGGGACTAAAATGAAACAATAAAATTTAAGGGACCAAATTTATATATTAAAGATGGAATTCGGATTAAATCAAAGACAAATGAAATATGTATTGGCACATTTTCATTTGATAGGGGTGCATTCAAAAAAGTTGAATCCTTGCGAACATTATATCAATTAAAATTTAACACCTTCAATTTTTTTATTACTTCCCATCCCGTCTTTCTCTTTGGTTTTATCCACAAGCAGTTTCAAGTTATCATCATGCGAAATTTTAATACATTTGAGGTATTTAGAGCTTTATGATTTTGATGGTATAGAAACAATATTCTGACTCAATCTATAACTTGCAGAAACTGGAAATTTTGAAATTGAAATCTTTTTTAAAACTGAGTTGTATCGAAACACTTAACTCGCTTAAAAAATCTCAGACATCTTATCATCTAGAACTGTTTATAATTGGTGTCTCGCGTGTCTTCTTTCATTGGAAAATTTAGAGACACAACACAGGCAGAAGATTGAAAATTTCTAAATAATGAAGAAAAAATAAATACCTTTTTGCAAGGAAAACCATGTTTATTATGCAATTTTTCACTTCCACGTCAAATCTAATTCTCGAACAACCTGTTAAAAAAGAACACAGATTAATACATGTTGAAATTTAAAATTGAAATGAATTGGAAAAGGGAAACTAAAAATAGAGTACTTGCCTTGCCTTGACATGTAGATTGAACTATCATCTAGGAACATTAAAAGAATTCATAAAGCCATTATTAATTGGACTTCAAGGTCTGATTAGTCAGCACAAAACCAATTCCCTCTATTTTGTTCTTCCACATTAATATGACACACAAAAAAGAACAAACTGAACACTAATTGGTCTGATTAGTCACCCAAATAAAATCACCAAACTTGTAAACAACATGGTATGTGGAGTAAAGCTTGTAATACTCTTGATGCACAATCATAGTAGTCACTGAAAGGTCACAGACTAAACCATAACATATACAAACTAAATGTATGTTTATGGATCATAAGAATGTACTTTCTAATTAATATAAGATTCAGAAGAACCATGGTCTTCAATATATATATATATATATATATATATATATATATATATATATATATATATATATATATATATATATATATATATATATATATATATATATATAAAATCAAAGAAAGAAATTAAGGAGATAGTTAGACATATTTTATCAAATACATACCTTTATACTAGACAAGAAAAAATTCACTTATGAGCAAAAAATTCAAAGAACCCATTTTTCATTGCATTAAATAAACCAGACAATCCATTTTGCAACAAGGAAAAAAGAAAGAACTAACTCGTGTTTGATATAGCCGGTGCAGAGTGAGAGACTTTCGAGAATCGCGTTTGAGAATCTATCTAATCGATAGGAATTTTGTTGTTCAATAGTTCTACTGACTTTATAGAGAAAGAATAGTTTATCTATAAGATAATTCACTTGCATTGAGTCATGGACTCATGATGATGGTTTGTTCCTTTCTAGTAGTAGCCAAATTAAGTTTTCTGAAACAAATGCCAGCACAAGTAATATAGTCATAGCCTTTTCTACATACGTAAATATCTTGACACTTAAATCCAAATTGATCATGTTGACTAGCAACAATAAAAATTCTAAATAAGATGTTCAACTTACCTCAGAATAATGTGTGGACACACGATACTCATTGTCTTTCTCCAGCCAAAACTAGACAACACCATGCTCATCCTCTGCTGATGGACACCATTTGATGAAAATTAGGATAGAATTTGACACAATCACTTTTAGGAACAAAATTGAAACAAAGTAAAGGAAAATAGAAGAAATGGAATAAGTAGAAGGGGCGCCACACTCTTTCTAATCCAAGAGAGAATGATAAGCCTATGGATGAAGATCACCACAAGAAAAGGATTCCTTGATAAGATCAATTTTGGTCCAATCCAGAACCTAAGAGCAAATGCTCTCAATTACACAATGTGTAAAACTTAACAAAATTCATTCATTTGGCAAGAGTTACATACCTCCTTTATATAGGAAAGGCTTGTGATGATGTAATAAGCAAAAAAATAACTCCTAAGAAAGCAAAAGGATTTCAACCACTAACTATCATGATAGTGGGGCTGATTTATTACAAGGAAAGTGCAAAATAAAGAAGAGATAGTGGTGCTTTTTTATTTCTTGGTGCACCACTTTCATATGCTTAGTGGAGGAGCTCTTTATTTTCCACTATCCATGCTTGGATGATAATCTTCAACTTTGGTTCTTTTTCTTCAATTTGGGCCAAGCCTTCATCAACTTGGGCCGGACCTTCTATGGATTTGATCATGAAGTGAACTAAGACATCATTGATTCTTCTTGCACAAGCCCTTTTCATAGGACCTCCTAAGCTTTGGATTGCATCACTTATGTCTTGGTTTATGTCCTCATCATTCCCTCCTTCTTGAAGAGAATTCGACCTCGAATTGAACAATTCTTCACCCTTAAGTTTGGACTTCTTTTGTGATTTCAATAATTCTGTTTTCATTTGTACTCGAATCCAATTCCCGGGATCAAAAACAACCACCATCCATCCTTTGTTAGCCTTTTTTGCATAAATTTCAATTTTCTCTCCATTTTTCATTTTCACTTGCTCATGCAATTTTCTCACAAATTCAACCACTTGTTTTTGTGATTCTTTAGTTTGTGGTTGATTGATTCGGTAAGTTGGCCGGGTTGACATGGATGGTCTTAGATTGAGGTCATTGTGATGCTCAATTCCTATTATAGGTGGTAAATCACTTGGTACCTCCTTTGGAAACATGTCTTCAAATTCCTGCAAATGAGTTTCAACACAACTTGGAAACTTTTGTGGGTTAGGAGTGTTAGCTAGCAGCTCCACATTTTTGCAAAATAGAAAATATAGGTGCTGTTTTGAAACAATTGCATTTCCAACCTCTCCTTTTTTTGCAATCAAATTCTCTTTCATTTCATCATTATTTCTTTTGTCACTCTTTTTCTTTTCTTTATCTTTTTCATTCTTTTCTTTTTCTTGCTCATTTTTTTCTCTCATTTTCTTTTGATCTTCTCTCACTTCATTATGACTCAATGGTACAAGAACAATCTTTTGGCCATGATGCACAAAAGAGTATTTGTTGGAATACCCTTCATGACTAACCTTCTTGTCAAATTGCCAAGGTCTTCCTAACAACAAATGACTAGCCTCCATAGGTACTACATCACACAACACAACATCCTCATATTTCCCAATTGTAAAACAAACCTCAACTTGTCTATTAACAACAATTTCAACACTTTCATTAAGCCATTGAAGTTTATATGGCTTAGGGTGAGGTTTTGTTTCTAAATTAAGTTTCGACACTAAACGAGTACTAGCCACATTGGTACAACTCCCACCATCAATAATTAAAGAACATACCTTTTTTTGGACTAGGCATCTTGTGTGAAAAAGGTTTTCTCTTTGAGTGGTGTCTTCTTCTTTGACCAAGTTCCACAACATTCTCCTCACCATGAGTAACTCTCCACTAGGTATTTCTTCTTCTTCTTCATCATTCTCTTCAACATCCTTATTACCTTCCTCCTCTTCTTCATTTTCCTCCATAAGCATAGTTCTCTTTGTTGGACATTCAGATGCAATATGCCCTTTGCCTTGACACTTGAAACATGTAACCTTTTTGTTAGTTGAAACACTTTGAGAAGGTGCAATAGCTTTACCTTTGTTTTCAACTATGGGCTCCGTAGATGATGAAGATGAAGCACCCTCATTGTCTTTCAAATTTGGAGAATTGAAATTGGTGGAACTTCTCCTTGCTTGGCTCTTTCTTTTGAGTTGTTGTTCCACTTTGATAGCTTGGTGTACCAATTCATCCATTTCAACATAGTGATGAAGTTCCACTATGTCACTAATGTCACGATTTAGACCATGAAGAAACCTAGCCATGGTTGCTTCATTGTCCTCCTCCACATTAGCTCTAATTTTGGCAACTTCCATCTCCTTGAAATATTCTTCAACACTTTTAGAACCTTGAGTGAGTCTTTGCAATTTGTTGTGTAAATCCCTATGATAATAGGAAGGAACAAACCTTCTCCTCATGATTCTCTTCATCTCTTCCCAAGTATCAATTGGTCGTTCATCATACCTCCTTCTATCTTTGATCAATTGATCCCACCACACTAAAGCATACTCCTTGAACTCAATGGAAGCAACCTGCACTTTTTCAACATCAGAATAATTGTGACAATTAAAAATTTGCTCAATTTTAGTCTCCCATTCTAGATACGCCTCCGGATCACTCTTCCCAACAAAAGATGGAACTTTAATTTTTATGCCCCTCAAAGGATCTCTCCCTTGTCTCCTCCTACGCCTTCTTTCCTCCTCATCACCACTACCATCATTAGACCTCCTTTCTAACTCATCAAATTTTTGTTGGAATTGTTCACCTTGTTCTCTTAACAATCTCTCAAAATGGTCACGCATGGCTCTCATTTGAATAGCCATAGCTGCTGTTCTAGGTGAAGGTGGACTAGACATGGTTGTGAAATATTTATAACAACAGAAAAAAACTCTAAAACAAAGGAGAAAATGAATAACAAAGGAGACAAAGAAAATTTAGAGTGTGGCAAGAACACACAAAGAGTAGCAATTTTTTTTTTTTTCTTTTTCTTATAATGATATTTGGAACACAAATAATAATGAAAAACAAAAATAAAGACACTTTACCACAATTTGGCCCTTTTTTTTTTTTGGAACTTGCTCTGATACCACTTGATGGACACCATTTGATGAAAATTAGGATAGAATTTGACACAAACACTTTTAGGAACTAAATTGAAACAAAGTAAAGGAAAATAGAAGAAATGGAATAAGTAGAAGGGGCGCCACACTCTTTCTAATCCAAGAGAGAATGATAAGCCTATGGATGAAGATCACCACAAGAAAAGGATTCCTTGATAAGATCAATTTTGGTCCAATCCAGAACCTAAGAGCAAATGCTCTCAATTACACAATGTGTAAAACTTAACAAAATTCATTCATTTGGCAAGAGTTACATGCCTCCTTTATATAGGAAAGGCTTATGATGATGTAATAAGCAAAAAAATAACTCATAAGAAAGCAAAAGGATTTCAACCACTAACTATCATGATAGTGGGGCTGATTTATTACAAGGAAAGTGCAAAATAAAGAAGAGATAGTGGTGCTCTTTTATTTCTTGGTGCACCACTTTCATATGCTTAGTGGTTGAGCTCTTTATTTTCCACTATCCATGCTTGGATGATAATCTTCAACTTTGGTTCTTTTTCTTCAATTTGGGCCAAGCCTTCATCAACTTGGGCCGGACCTTCTATGGATTTGATCATGAAGTGAACTAAGACATCATTGATTCTTCTTGCACAAGCCCTTTTCATAGGACCTCCTAAGCTTTGGATTGCATCACTTATGTCTTGGATTATGTCCTCATCATCTGCATAACTTTTTCACCTATAATAACTAACACTTATCACCAGAATGTGGAAAGGCTTGCATACAAATTTACAAAGAAAGACGAGAGCACTTACCACATTCGCCGCCTGGGAACCCAACTATCCTTCTGTCAAAGAAAGACCTAACAACAAAAATGCTTCCCATGAACCAGAATAAACAATGAAAGAGGACATATATAGAGAATACTTCAGAACTATTATAAATATTAGACAATGTGACTCTATAACAATCATTCGCAAAACATATATGGATCATACTTTATGAACATCTTTATGTACATTTTTTAATGGACAAACCTGGATCTCATAAATAAGGTAAAGAATTAAAAGGCAATTAAGCCAAGAAAATAAAATAAGAATATAATATGTTTTTTTTTTAAGAAGCTAAATTAGCCCACTCAAATTGGCACCAGAGGAAATCGAACCTCAGACGTCAAGAGGAGCACACTCCCAGGTCCCAAGCCAATACCAATGCACCAACCCAAGTGGGTTAAAAATATAATATGTTGAACTTGAACCTTGAAGGGACAAGGTAGCACTACTGACTGAGTAGTGAGCAAAAGTACAGTGAAAGAAACAAGGTTGGATTTGAGACTTTCAAGATTCGAAAATTGCGTTTGCGAATAAGAATTGGACTTGAGGGTCGTTGAGTCAACATCTAATAAGGGTTACATTGAAGCAACATATACCCTAATTTATGTAGACAACAAGAATTGGACTTATGGGTCATAGGAAGAAGATTGAAAATTTCTAAATAATGGAGAAAAAATGGATACCTTTTTGCAAGCAAAACCATGTAATTATGCAATTTTTCACTTCCACGTCAAATCTAATTCTCGAACAACCTATTAAAAAAGAACACAGATTAATACATGTTGAAATTTAAAATTGAAAAGAATTGGAAAAGGGAAACTAAAATAGAGTACTTGCCTTGCCTTGACACGTAGATTGTACTATCATCGAGGAACCATTTAACCATTTCCAAATTTATTTCGTCTGTTATCGAGTCAAGAATTAAACTAATTTATAAAGCCAATATTAGTTGGACTTCAAGGTTTGATTAGTCAGCACAAAACCAATTCCCTCTATTTTGTTCTTCCTCATTAATATGACACACAAAAAAGAACAAACTAAACACTAATTGGTCTGTTTAGTCACCCAAATAAAAAATTAAAAATAACAAATATTTATGTACTTAGCAAACAACTCATTGAACTTACTTGTCATATGATCTGCTGCTATATTAAATTAAATTTTGGTACCTAAAAAGATGTCTTTAATAATCGTTAAAATGAAAAGGAAAAAAAAAACAGTTGAAATTAACAATCAAATTACTAAGAAGTTAATTAAGAAGGCACCGATGCCTCACTATAAGTAGTTTGACTTACTTTCAATTGCTTATAGTTTCCATACTACTCCAAAAATGTTCACTACAGAGCAAAAACAGTACCACATGTTCAAAAGTGTCATTTCCACTAAATTTAAGAGTTTAAGGGTGAGAAGCGAAGAGTTTAAGAGTGAAAATAGTATGTTATACCTCATATTGGTATTAAACTTTCACCATAAAGGCGTTGAAAAAGAAGTTGGATTAAAAACTGCAGGGACATAAAAGTTAAAATAAGTAGAAGGAAACAAAAGTAGTGGATAGGACACCATGAATATAATCTTCACGATGTTTGAAACAGTCATATGGTACGCATGAATCAAGGACTTGTATCTTAGTGTGAAGTACACTTGATAACAAAGAGAGATAAATGAGGCACAACCTTAACAACAAAAAGATTGCATATGTGACAACACAACATTTACGCGTGCTTAAAAACAGGGAAAACAAATATCAATACTTAACTTATTGAGAAGAAACATGCGAAGAAAAAACTCCTGAAACTTCAAAAGAATGAATGAATATCCATTTATTTATTTTCCTTTGGAGAATGGACCGTCTGAAGGTGTGAAAACACAAGAAGGGGGGGGTTGAATTGTGTTTTAGCTAAGTTAAAACTTTTTCAAGTTCTTAACTCAACTATGTTCGCAGCGGATAAATAACACAAATAATAATAAGAGAGAGAGAGAAAAGCACACAAGCAGTTTATACTGGTTCCTCTCACAAAACGAGAGTAGTCCAGTCCCCTTGCACTTCCAAGGGAGTTCACTATAATCACACAAGATTACACCTGCTCAAGCACACAAGCAAGAGACTTCACAACTATGCTCAAGCACACAAGCTTAAGACTTCACACTTAAACACACAAGTTTAAGTCTCACACTTAAGCACACAAGCTTAAGTTACACACGTAACAATAAAGTATATAAAAATATACAAGTGCTCTTAGATGAACCTAAAGAGAGCAAATACAAGTATTACAGAGTATTTGGCTAAAGTGCAAAAACACTTGAGAGAGGTTCAGAGCTTGTATATCAGAGAGTTCAGAGTTTGTTCAGCGCACGTTCAATTCTTGATAATTGTATATATGTTGTAGCTGAATCTTCTAGTATATATACCACTAGAAAAGAGTCGTTGCAAGAGAACCGTTGGAGTTGATAACCTTTTGTCTTCAAGCAGTCTGTCTTGATGCAGTTGGTTGTATCCAAAACTAAGAAAGAGTTTCAGGTACTTTGACTACTGCAGAGTGGACTTTCCTTATTCAGCTAACAAAACTGAAGACCCACGTTCTCAAGACAGGACAGACAAAACAGAGGTAGCTGAACTGATCAGGCTTGAAAGGTCCTTTTCTCCATTGGTAGAAGAGTTGACTGGTGAAAGGAATCTTCACAGCTTTCAAAGAGATCTTCAGAGTTTGATGAAGCTCGTAGACAGACAGAAGTACTGAAGTCTTCATCCTCTGAACGTTGTAACCTCTGAAGTCCAACATCTTCTGAGCGCTTGTGAACTTCTGAATTCACATCCTCTGAACTCCACTCAGGACTTAAATGATGCTTATATCTGCGCACTCAAAATAAATTTTTAGTCCTTCCAATTGTTAATTAATACTTTGTTATCATCAAAACCTTTATAGATTTAGGGGCAAACATTTTTAAATCAATTTTGTTCCAACAATCTCCCCCTTTTTGATGATGACAAACATAAGTATTAATTGACAATTGTTGTTAAATTAACTTATCATGTTTCTCTTAGGTTTCTGAGGTTTGCAAGCTCCCCCTAAGATTGATACTCCATAAAGTCTGAACTTTATGTTTTATCCATGATATTTTAATTTAGTATAAGATTAAGATGTTTGAAATAGAACAAATTTCATATCTTTCTTCAGAGTGAGAGGTTTGCAAGCTCTCCCCCTAAGTCTCATAAGGCTAAGTTAAAATTGCACTCTTAACTTATCCTTACTTATGAAATTTATTTTAGTTTCAACTAACTTAGTCTCCTCCTTGAAATACGTAAAACAACTTAAAAGTAACAACTTTTAACATAACAGATAAAAGCGAGATAAAAGGCGTGGTTTCAGTTTTGGAACATATCAATTAATGCGTAACTACTCCCCCTTTTGTCATTATCAAAAAGTAAGACAAAGTTATAAAACCAAGACAGTCAAAGAAGAAAGAGTGGTTGTTACAAAGGTGAATTAATTTTAAAAACAAAAACCAACGCGCTCAAGGGTTTATAAAAAGGAGCGATTTAGCATGCCTGCTTCACGTAAAATCAAGAAGAAACAAGTGAAGCAAGAGAAAGTAGGAATAATGAAAAGATTTAGTTTACGCATCGCAGAGTTTAAGAGAAAGAAGAACGAAGAGAAACGCGAGGACGAAGAGAAGGATAAAAAAGACAACAAGAAACCAGAAGATGCTGAGATAATAATCATCTCATCAGACTCTGAAGCTGAAGAGAATGAAGATGATGCTGACTATGTTGAGTTCTTGGCTAGCTATGTTCCAGAGGAGGAACAAGAAGAAGAAGAACAAGAACAAAACCCAGATCCCATAGAAATTTCATCAGATGATGCTGAGGAGAAATCAGAGATTTCTTCTGAGTTTTATCCATCTGATTAGGATTAGGTTGTCTTTTTCTTTTTCTTTTTACCAATGTACTCAACATGGTTAGAGCATTAATAAAAAAATTTTCGTTTAAAAGCATCTTGTGTTCTTATGTTCTTATTTATCAAAAAATTAGCACAAGCAAAACAAACAAAACATAAACCAAACCACATAACAAATAGCTTAAAAAGAAAATTGTTCAGAGGATAAACAGAGAATAAAAAGAAAGCATAAAACATGTGCATAGAATCCTAGGGTTTCTTAAGAAAGGCTAAGAGTTGGTCGAATTTGTCATTCAAGGATCCCACATTGGAAACTAAACCATCCACCTTGGTTTCCAATGTCTCTTGAGCAGCTCTTTGACGTTCTAGACCTTCTTGCTGTTCCCTCAGGGCTTCTTGAAATATTTGCAACTGATCTGCCATAGCAGGAGCTTGATCTTCAATCACAGGTTCTGGTTCTTCAATCATAGGTGCCTTGCCTTTATCAGAGGGTTCTCCTTCCTCTGGATAGTCTATCATCAGCACATCCTCTTGATTCTGAGAGGCAAGCACATCCAGTACATCCTCTTCTGTGGCATCTTCATTCTGTAGCTCATTACCCAACTCAGCAACTCTAGCAGCAGCTTCTTCCAGACGTTCATTCTCAGTCCGTTGATCCTCAAGACGTTGCAGAAGAGTAGAATCAACCCAGCAATCTTGAAATTCAGACAAACGCCTCACAGCAGCAGCTATAGCAACAAGCTTAGCACGCTCATGCTCTTCATGATTGAATGGCGTTAACCTTTTCAACTCAGCCCTAGCTAGATTGTTCCTCATGAAGCTTATACCTTCCAGATCCCGTTTACCAATAACAGCCTTAACCTTTGCAGCAGCAACATCCAAAGCATTGCAAAGCCTTGCCTTAATGCTTGATACTTCAAGATCCACATCAGAAGGACAAACTAAGAACCTGTCCTTTATTGTAGATAATCTAAGCAAGTCTTCATGAAATTGAGTGGATAGATTTCTAAAAGTGTTGGATGATGATGGTGAAGGATTGGGAATGGTAGAGAGAGTAGGTATTTCAGGAGTAGGGTTGTCAATAATCACAACTTCTACCTCTGAAGGCTTGGGAGCACAAGTGTGAATACGCTCAGGAGAAGCAGGTTCAGCACTTGGGTTAGAATGAGGTTCAGGGGTTGGTTCAGATGATGAGATGTCAGAAGTTGATTCAGGGTGAATATGTTCAGGAGATGGTTCAGGGGATTTATGTTCAGGAGATGGTTCAGGAGTAGTTTGTTCAGGGGTTGGTTCAGGAGATTTGTGTGGAGAAGGTTGTTTTGTGGGAGAGGTTGGTTTAATGACAGAAATATCTGGTTGAGGTTCAGATTGTGGAATGTCAGGTTGAGGTTCAGGTTGAGGTGATGAAGGTTTAGGAGGTGAGCTAGATTTGTGTTGAGTTTCATGAGAAAAAGGGTGATTATTAAGAGGGTCAGGGCTCAGATGTTTTTCAAGCTCAGATAGGGGGTTATCAGAGGTTGGATTATCAGTGGTTGGTAAAACAGTTCTGAGAGGTTTGGTGTAACCTAATCCAATCTCATTTTCATTAAAAACATACTTAGACGACTTACCTTTGTCTTTGGAAATAGGAGCAGGTCTTTTCCTCAAACGAGCAGCAAGAGTCTCCTCATCAGATTCAGTTTCATCTTCAGAGTCAGATTCCTCAGATGAACTGTCAACTTCAACAACCATAGGCTTTTTGGAAGCTCCTTCAGCAGCCTTGGTTGCAGTTTCTTCATGCTTCCTCTTAGTTCTTTGCTCAGCCATAGATTGCTCAACCTTAACCTTCTTTTGAGCCAAAAGATCTGGCTTTGGTAGATCATCTTGAGCTTCAGCCTTTCTTTTAGGTTTCCTCTTAGGATTATACTGACTTACAGGAGCAGGAGGAATCATACTTCTATCAACAACAAATCCTTCTTGTCTGAGCACCTCCAAATAGTCCTGAATAATGTGCTCAGCATCAGCTTCAGATATAAGTGGATAGCCTGCGACATACAGACGATCCTCAAGCCTAACAGTGAACTCTTGTGGGGGAGCAACAGGCTTAGATGCAATCAAACGCATCTTGGACAGAAAGTTAGCATTCAGAATTTCTGGATAGAACCTCTTCTCAACCAATTCAGGGTGGAACTTCCTCAAGTTCTGAACAACATGACCTTGATGCAGAAGGTCAGACAACAGCCTAGGATAAACTATAGTAGTTTTCCTCTGAGATTTACTTGCAAAAATGGCTTCACAGATACGTTCAAAAAAGTAATCTCCAAGATTAACCTTCTTTTCAGTCAGAAGAAAGTACAGCAGATGACGATGCGTCCAGGAGATTGTATCAGTCCCACCAACCCTTGGACTGATAGCAGCTAGGATGATCTTGAAGAGAACTCTACATTCATCAGTCAAACCCTTGACCTTCCCTTTCAAAGAGAAATCTGTGCAGATGAGATGCAGAAGATCATCCCTGTATCTTGTATCCTTTTCAAACACATCTAACTCTATCCCAGAGTTAGGTAGACCAAGAAGAGCATTGAGATGGATAGGCGAGATTGCCATGTTCATCCCACAGATATTTGACCTAATCTGTACACCTGTATAATCCAGCAAACCCATTTCCTTCCTAGTTTTACCCTTCAGACTAGGATTCCTCTCAATAGCAGCAAGCTCTTCCTTCTTAGCTTCATGCTTATCAAAAACCTTTGCTTTCATCCAAAATTTCTTCAACAAATCTGGATAAACGGGACCATTAAGCATGTCGAAGTACTTATCCCATCCCTGAGCGATAAAGTACTTTTTAACATCAAACCCATTAGCTTGTAGACCATCAAAATCAACCATCTTCTCTGAGAGAAAAGTAAGTTCAGATTCTGGAAACTCCATCTCGTTCCCAACGATCTGAAGGTTCTTGAATATGAACGGTGGAATCCTTTTTGACGAAGAAGACGAAGTACCAGCCATTGTTGGAGATTAGGGTAAGGTTTGGAAGACTAACGAGAGAGAAAGAAAGTTTGTGTTGGAGGTTTAGAGAGAATATGAAAGTGTAGGTTGTGAAAGTGAATAGTGTGCAAGTGTATTGTGTAAGTTTATTTAAATGAGTACAGTTAACACGAAAATAGCAAATATGGGAAGTTACGCTAATTGACAGAAAGTTGAATACCAAAAATCATCATTAACCACCCACTACCTGACACACGTAGACCACGTGCAGAAAATTTACTCGGTAACTGCTATTTTAATGGACAACTGTTCAGCAGTGAATACTGAACGTTTCCCACTTAAATAGTTCAGAGCCTCTGAGTTATTTAAAATTCTCTATCAGAGTCAAGTACTTCAGAGCTTGTGTTTCAGATGTTCTGAATCATAAGTTCTGATATACATAACCTCTTACACTTTAATTGCCAAAAACAATTTTTCATTCAGAGATTGAAAACATGTTCAGATGTTTCTTTATAAAATCAAATCTTTCAACAGATAAAGCTTTAGTAAATATATCAGCCCATTGATTTTCAGTATCAACAAACTTAATATCTATAATGCCTCTCTGAACATAATCTCTGATAAAATGGTGTTTAATTTCAATATGTTTGGCTCTAGAGTGTAGAATAGGATTTTTAGATAAATGAATGGCTGCAGTATTATCACAATATAAAGGAATATTGTTACTGCTTACCTGATAATCTTCTAACTGATATTTTAGCCAGAGTAGTTGTGTGCAACACTTAGCTGCTGAAATGTATTCTGCTTCCGCTGTAGACAAAGCTATAGTAGTTTGTCTCTTACTAGCCCAGGAGATAAGGTTTTCACCAACAAATTGACAATTGCCACTTGTGGATTTTCTTTCAATTTTATCTCCAGCATAGTCAGCATCACAGAATCCATTTAGCACATAATCATTAGATTTCTTATAGAGAAGTCCAAGATTAGTTGTTCCTTTCAGATACCTAAAGATTCTCTTTACAGCAGTAAGATGAGATTCTCTGGGATCTGACTGGAATCTTGCACATAAGCAAACACTGAATAGAATATCTGGTCTAGAGGCTGTCAGATAGAGTAAGGAACCAATCATACCTCTGTAGACCTTTTGATCTACCTTTCCTTCATCATCTGACTTGCCCATGTTGGTAGTTGGATGCATAGGAGTATTCATTATCTTGCAGTCATCTAGATTGAATTTCTTCAGAAGTTCTTTAGTGTATTTTGATTGATGAACATAAGTTCCTTCCTTCTTCTGATTGATTTGAATTCCAAGAAAGAACTTCAACTCTCCCATCATGCTCATTTCAAATTCATCCTGCATTATCTTAGAAAAACTCTTGCACAAAGCAGCATTAGTAGAACCAAAAATAATATCATCAACATAAATTTGAATAATTAAAATGTCTTCTTTGGTTGTTTTTCTAAAGAGTGTGCAGTCAACCTTTCCTTTTTCAAAACCCTTTTCAAGAAGGAAATTACTGAGTCTATCATACCAAGCTCTTGGAGCTTGTTTCAGACCATACAGTGATTTCTTCAGTTTAAAAACATGTTCAGGGTTTGAGATATCTTCAAAACCAGGAGGTTGCTTAACATACACTTCTTCAGAAATAAAACCATTTAAGAAGGCACTTTTAACATCCATCTGATATAAGGTTATTCCATGATTAACAGCATAAGATAGAAGTAACCTGATTGCTTCAAGTCTAGCAACTGGTGCAAAGGTTTCAGTATAGTCAATCCCCTCTTGTTGACTATAACCTTGTGCAACCAATCTAGCCTTGTTCCTTACCACTTCACCTTGTTCATTCAGCTTGTTTCTGAATACCCATTTTGTTCCAATAATGTTCTTGTGTGAAGGTTTAGGCACTAGAGTCCATACATCATTCCTTTGGAATTGATTCAGCTCTTCTTGCATTGCTACAATCCAAGCATCATCCTTCAGAGCTTCATCAATCTTTGAAGGTTCCATCATTGAGATAAGACCAACTAATGATTCCTCATTTCTCAGTTGAGATCTTGTCTTCCTTGGACTATCCTTGTTGCCTAATATTAGTTCCTCTGGATGTGATGATTTGTATTTGAAAGTATTTCTTGGGGGCTCATCATCTTCAGACTCATCAACATCAGGTTCAGCAGATGCTTCTGTTCTTGGTTGTTCAGAGTCTGTAGGAACTATTGTGTTCAGAGGTACTTCAGAGAATGGATGTTCTGAGTAGTTTGGAATATCTGAATATTGATCCTCTGATACCTGAAATCTAGATAAACCTTCCACAAGCTCTGACACTTGGTCAGGCTCTTTGTCATCAAATTTGACATGCATACTTTCTTCCACAGTGTGTGTTTCAGAAATATATAGTCTGTATGCTTTTGAGCGTTCAGAATATCCTATAAAGATACCCTTATAACCTCTAGCATCAAATTTCTTTAGATGGACTTTGTTATTTAAGATGTAACACGTACATCCAAACTGATGAAAATAAGAAATATCAGGTTTTCTTCCTTTGAACAATTCATAAGCAGTTTTGTTCAATTTAGATCTGATATAGATTCTATTTTGAACATAACATGCTGTGTTTACAGCTTCTGCCCATAAAAACTTTGCTACATTTGTTTCATGCATCATGGTTCTGGCCATTTCTTGCAGAGTTCTATTCTTCCTTTCTACAACCCCATTTTGTTGAGGAGTTCTAGGAGAAGAGAATTCATGCAGAATGCCAAATTTTTCACAAAAGTTTTCAAAAGGTTCATTTTCAAATTCTCCACCATGATCACTTCTAACTTTTAAAATAGTGTAGCCTTTTTCATTTTGAATTTGTTTGCAGAAGATGCTAAACTCATCATAAGCTTCATCTTTTGTTCTTAGGAATTTTACCCAAGTCCATCTACTGTAATCATCAACAATCACTAATCCATACTTCTTTCCATTGATTGAAGCAGTGTTAACTGGTCCAAAAAGATCAATGTGAAGAAGTTCCAATGGTCTTGAGGTAGAGACAATGTTCTTAGGTTTAAAAGAAGATTTTGTAATCTTTCCTTTTTGACATGAACCACAAAGTGTGTTTGAGTGATATTTGATTTTAGGTAAACCTCTGACAAGGTCAAGCTTGCTAAGCTTGGAGATTAACCTCCAGTTAGCATGGCCTAACCTCTTATGCCAGATCCATTTTTCTTCACTCAAGGTCAAAAGACACATCACTTTTTGTTCATTCAAATCAGAAAGATTAATTTTATAAACATTGTTCTTTCTCAGACCTTTGAAAATCATGGTGTTATCAGATTGTTTAGACACAGTACATGATTCCTTATTAAAGACAACTACATAACCATTGTCGCAAAATTGACTTATGCTCAATAAATTATGCTTAAGTCCATCAACTAACCAAACATCATTAATAGATAGGGAGGAATTACCTACTGTACCTGTACCTATTATCTTTCCTTTCTGATTTCCTCCAAAACCAACAGAACCTCCTTCTTTCATAGTCAGCTTAGAGAATAGTTGTTTATCACCAGTCATGTGCCTTGAACACCCACTATCCAGATACCATGAATGATTCATGATACTTCTTTGAGTGACAGGCTGTATGAGAAACAACTTTAATCACTACGGTGGAACTCTTTATCACAGTTAATGATAAGGTCATCCCAGTATTCTTCCTCTTCATTTATCAAGTTCTGATTGTTATCTTGAGAACTTGTCAGCCATTGGTCAAGGACATAAGCCCTTCTTCCTTTGCATAGAACTTGTTTCCAAACTCTAGGTAGGACATATCCTTTCCTAGTTGGTAAATCTGAATGATACATAATTTCAGCTTTTGGTACCCATCTTCTGGGTCCACGCTTGTTAGTCCAAACATGCTTATTATGTTGTCTAGTGTTAGAGAAAGACCTTGGTTTGGAATAATAACCTTTTTGAAATCTTTTCTTTGTTTGAAATCTGTTATTGTTCCAAGATTTGGATTGTTTATGATTCCAGGGTTTGTATCTATTATCAATCCTATTTTCTGATTGATTATATCTACTGACTCTAGAATCATAAATAATCTGAGTCTTGTACTTCATCTGAGATTTAGAATTTTTCTTTTTAAAAACTTCTGATGTTTTAGGTTGACTAACTTCAGGTACTGAAGTTCCTTTGAATCCAGAATTTGAAGTTTCAGATGTTGAAGCTTTCAGAACTTCTGAACTAATGTTCTCAGGTTCTGAACAACTTCTATCTTCTGAACTTTTCTTTCCAGATCCTGAAGGACTAGGTTCCTCTGAGCTGTCAGCTTCTAAATCACTCAGATCATCATTGTCATTTTCACAAATGCCAGGATTCTTTCCCTCTTTACTTGGTGGAACAACATAATAAACCCAAGATTTTCCAACCTTTTTGGCAAAGGTCTTCAGCTTTGAATATGTTCTACCATATTCATAGCCAAGTCCTTCTCCTCTATGTCTCAAGACATTATAAATTCTATTAGCAGCTTTGCTCTTCCCAAGGTTGAGATGCACAAACTGTTGAAGAGCTATTTCCTGCTCATCAATAGGTTTGTGACAAACAGCACAACCCTTTTCAAAGTCATCTACTCTATTCAGAGTTTCTTGATATAGACCTTGAAAATGTTCTGCTTGCTCAGTCAGAGTGTTAAGCTTTTCTTGTAAAACTTTTTGTTTACTTAACACTCTGAGATGTTTCTCAATGACCTTGTTAAGTGCAGTTATAAGTTGAGATTTAGAGCAGTCAGAAAATACCTCATCAGTTACTTCTGAATCTGATTCTGATTCATCGTCTGAGTCTACATCTGAGTCAGCTGAAGCCATCAGGGCTAGATTTGCCTCTTCTTCTTCCTCAACTTCTTCCTCAGATGATAGCTCTTCAAAAGTAGCCATCAGACTCTTTTTCAATTTGCTCTTGAATTGTTGCTTCTTTGAGCTGTATCTTTTGCTTTTGTCTTTAGCAGACATTTCTGGACAATCAGCAATAAAGTGTCCAGGCTTCTTACAGTTGAAGCAATTCTTCTGATCATCCTTTTTGCTGACAAAATTTCTGGAGCTGTTACCTCCTCTGAAATTTCTTTTGTTAAATCTGTTCCATTGCTGAAACTTGGTGAATAAAGCAAACTCATCCTCATTCATCTCATCCTCTTGACCATCAGCAGAAGATTCTTCTTCAATATCAAGAAGCTGAGTCTTAAGAGCCTTAGAAGTAGTCTTAGTTGACTGTAAAGCCACTGACTTAGACTTCTTCTTAGTTTCTGAGTCAGCATCCAGAACCATCTCATGGCTTCTGAGATTGCTTATCAGAGCTTCAAGACTCAGAGTCTTGAGATTTTGAGCTTCCTCTATTGCAGTGACCTTAGGTCTCCAAGCAATAGGAAGACTTCTCAGAATCTTCTGAACATGGTCATAGGTTGAATAACTTCTCTTAAGAGCTTTAAGCCCAGATACAAGGATTTGAAACCTTGTAAACATAGTCTCAATGTTTTCATCTTGTTGCATAGTGAAAAGTTCATATTGCCTTATCAAAAGACTAGCTTTAGCCTCTTGAACCTTTTCATTACCATCATAGGTAGCACACATAGAATCAAAGATAGATTTAGCAGTAGACTTGTTCTCTATTCTGACATAATCCTCATGTCTAATAGCTCCAACAACAATATCCTTTACTCTATGATGTTTTGTGTAGATTTTTAGGTTAGCTGGTGTGAGTAACTTTCTATTCTCCATGGACAACCTACCATGTTCATTCAAGTTTTCAAAAGTTACTCCCAACTCAACCAAATCCCACAACTCATGATCAATAGCAGTAATATTGCTATACAGTCTCTCTTTCCACCATTCAAATAATGAAGCATCACCATTGAATATAGGGGCTTTTCTATTGCCACTATGTTCATGTGATTCATTACTTAAGTAGTCATAACCAAAAGCATTTCTAGGACCACCACCAGCACCACTGGCCTCACCTTCACCAGTAGTTCTAGTACTACTATCATCTCCTCCAGACATAGTGTTCTCACAAGATCTTTACTGTCTCACTGTTAAGTGAAAGTAACAGACCAGGCGCTCTGATGCCAATTGAAGGTGTGAAAACACAAGAAGGGGGGGGTTGAATTGTGTTTTAGCTAAGTTAAAACTTTTTCAAGTTCTTAACTCAACTATGTTCGCAGCGGATAAATAACACAAATAATAATAAGAGAGAGAGAGAAAAGCACACAAGCAGTTTATACTGGTTCCTCTCACAAAACGAGAGTAGTCCAGTCCCCTTGCACTTCCAAGGGAGTTCACTATAATCACACAAGATTACACCTGCTCAAGCACACAAGCAAGAGACTTCACAACTATGCTCAAGCACACAAGCTTAAGACTTCACACTTAAACACACAAGTTTAAGTCTCACACTTAAGCACACAAGCTTAAGTTACACACGTAACAATAAAGTATATAAAAATATACAAGTGCTCTTAGATGAACCTAAAGAGAGCAAATACAAGTATTACAGAGTATTTGGCTAAAGTGCAAAAACACTTGAGAGAGGTTCAGAGCTTGTATATCAGAGAGTTCAGAGTTTGTTCAGCGCACGTTCAATTCTTGATAATTGTATATATGTTGTAGCTGAATCTTCTAGTATATATACCACTAGAAAAGAGTCGTTGCAAGAGAACCGTTGGAGTTGATAACCTTTTGTCTTCAAGCAGTCTGTCTTGATGCAGTTGGTTGTATCCAAAACTAAGAAAGAGTTTCAAGTACTTTGACTACTGCAGAGTGGACTTTCCTTATTCAGCTAACAAAACTGAAGACCCACGTTCTCAAGACAGGACAGACAAAACAGAGGTAGCTGAACTGATCAGGCTTGAAAGGTCCTTTTCTCCATTGGTAGAAGAGTTGACTGGTGAAAGGAATCTTCACAGCTTTCAAAGAGATCTTCAGAGTTTGATGAAGCTCGTAGACAGACAGAAGTACTGAAGTCTTCATCCTCTGAACGTTGTAACCTCTGAAGTCCAACATCTTCTGAGCGCTTGTGAACTTCTGAATTCACATCCTCTGAACTCCACTCAGGACTTAAATGATGCTTATATCTGCGCACTCAAAATAAATTTTTAGTCCTTCCAATTGTTAATTAATACTTTGTTATCATCAAAACCTTTATAGATTTAGGGGCAAACATTTTTAAATCAATTTTGTTCCAACACCGTCCAACAGAGGAATCAAAATAAGGACTTTACTCAGTGGCCTTCAGAAGATCGACATAATTTTATAACGACGTTTCTAGATGAATGATAAGTGGAAATACTTGAGCTAGAGACAATAAAAAATCAGTTACGATGCATAAGACGATCCTAATATGCATAGTTCTTCATAAGCAACCCAATGTAATGGATCCAAAGATAATGCTTGATTGAAGTGATGAATGACACTTTTCAGTCTATCGGTATACCTGAAATATTACAAAACAAAACAGGTTAAAAAAAATCATTCCCAGAATAACTAAACAGAAAACCAATCAATAAACTAAAAACAGTGCCTTGAAAATCTTGGATATAGTTCAATGCAAAAACACATTCTTCAAAGTAGTTCTAAAGTAGTACGGGCAAATAAATGGGGCAACTAAAATTCCCTAGCTACAAAGAAGAACCAAAATATCTTGATGCTTCTTTCTTGAATTGTCCTCTTTGTTGATGTGGTTCCTTAATCCTTAGTCCTTATCCAGTATCAGTAAGTCATTTTCATTGTCTATTGACTAAGAATCTTAGTCAACCAAAACAGGTTCGGTTTAGCAAAAAGAATATCAATATCACATCTTTACTTACTATAAAAGATAGAAGTTGCAACCCTAATTGGATGACATCATGCATAATGTCATTGGAAACCCTAACTCCTTTAAGAACCCTAATCTATCATGGCCAACCATCTCTTGACACCTATAAGCATGTGTGGTCCTATCATGTGTAGTCCAATAGTGATATGACAAGTGTGTCATGATCTTTGCACTTAGTGTCTTATATCATGTGTGATGCAATAAGTCCAATGCTCATGTGACAATTGTGTTTTGGTGATCACTCAAGAAGCTTTTGGAACCTCCATCTTGCATGCATTGGCCACATATATCTTCTTCAAGCCAAATGACACTCTAATCAAGTGACAAGTGTAGTGTTTCTACTATCCATCCATGATTTTGCATAATACCATTTGCTGTGTTTCTTCTCTACAATTCATCCATGATTTTGCATAATACCATTTTATGTTTTTCATATCCTCATTGCATTGCAACTGGAAGAATTTCATTGGCTTTAAAAGTTTTTCTTAGCATCCATCTATCCTCTTCCCTTTCAAACACTCTATATAAACTCTTTTCAATCCATCAAATACACACACTAGCTTAACCTTTCATTCACCACCCTCACTCTCACCGACACACACCACACACATCAATTTTCTATCTCTTTCACAACCTATATCACATTAAATCACATCAATTTTTTTTCTCTTTCACAACTAACATCACCTTAAATCTTCATATTCTTCCCCAAAACCACCACCACCACTACTTATCTTTTTTTATTCCTCTATCTCTCACAAACAAGATTGAAAAACAACAACACAAATTTTTACACAAAAAATTTACAAAAAAGAAAATAAAATAAGGAAGAATAGAGGATTCAATCACTTTGTTTAAGGGCTTGCTCAATCCATCTATTTAAGGTGCATCAAGTCAGAGCAAAAATCATGCAACTATAAGAAAAAGTAGAGGATTCAAGCACTTTGTTTAAGAGATTGATTTTGAAGAAAATGAAATTAAAATACTTATGAATGTTGTTTATTTTGTTTAAACTTGAGAGCATTATCAAGTAATGTGATGAACATGTTGTAACAATATATGTTTTTCTAAGATTTAGTGAAACTTAACAACAAACAAATGAATACAAAAAATCATTGGCTAATTATTTGTAATTAATATGACAATATCCCTAGAAAAAAAGTGTATCCCTATGAATGCTATTTGTAAGGGATTAATTATGAATGCTATTTTTTAGGGATGGTTGATAACTAAATTATCTCTATCTAAATCTTTCCATATTTTTAGTTACACAATTTAAGTTTTTCGCATTCTTCTCTGAATACTATTTTCTTCTAAGAGGTGATTAGATTTGTAAAACAAAAGGAAAATGATAATTATTTGAAATCAATGACTCATCTCACCACACAAGTGGACTTTGATTTCCGCTGACTTATGATTAACTTATATCATTCCAACTTATGCTTTACGATTAACTTATATCATTCCCGTATTACTTTCCATCTCATTTATTTATCACCATTTCATTGTTGGTCTTTGAATATGATGAGACTCATTCGCGTGTTAAATTTGATTAATGTACCACTTTGCTCATATAATTGGGTAGTATAACTTTGTTAATAAGTATTTTAATATCAACATCCATGATTGACAACATCCATGATTGACATATATATGACATTCCGTCGAACCCGTGCAACGCACGGGCAGTCGACTAGTACACAGAAAAGCAGCTGCTCCATGTAATAATTTTCTATTTCAACAAAATCTGTAAGCAGATTTCAGACAATGTCTATTAACATGAAACACAAAAAGTTAAGGGAAAGCGAGAGTGTTCGAGAGGGGGGGGGGGGGGGATATAGGGCAGGTGATTGTCAGTGTGATGCCCTTGTGGTTTATCAAGTTATGATCTCGTTTACGATAGTTCTACATAAATAAAGATGATTCTGGTAAAGGCGGGCACGCCATGAACGTATGTATGATATGGAACATGGACATGCAAATGTCAGATGAAGAAACAACATATTGCAATCTGTAAACAAGCCCAAGAAGGTAATGACCTGCTGCACCATTTATAGCCTTATGGTGTTTGTAGTCGTTTTTATGGTTTTTGGCCAATTTTAGTGTTTATAGTCGTTTTTATGGTTTTTGGCCTATTTTAGGGTAGATATTTGGTTTTTGGCCAATTTTAGTGTTTATAGTCGTTTTTATGGTTTTTGGCCAATATTAGTGTTTGTAGTCGTTTTTAATGGTTTTTGGCCAATTTAAGTGTTTGTAGTCATTTTTATGGTTTTTGGCCAATTTTATTGTTTGTAGTCGTTTTTATGGTTTTTGGCAAATTTCAGTGTTTGTAGTCGCTTTTAATGGTTTTTCGCCAATTCTAGTGTTTGTAGTCGTTTTTAATAGTTTTTGGCCAATTTTAGTGTTTCTAGTCGTTTTAATGGTTTTTGGCCTATTTAATGGTAGATATTTGGTTTTTTGGCCAATTTTAATGTGTATAGCCGTTTTTATGGTTTTTGGCTAATTTTAGTGTTTGTAGTCGTTTTTATGGTTTTTGGCCAATTTTAGTGTTTGTAGTCGTTTTTAATAGTTTTTGGCCAATTTTAGTGTTCGTAGTCGTTTTTAATAGTTTTTGGCCAATTTTAATGTTTATAGTAGTTTTTATGGTTTTTGGCCAATTTTAGTGTTTTAAGTCGTTTTTATGGTTTTTGGCCAATTTTAGTGTTTATAGTCGTTTTTATGGTTTTTGGCCAATATTAGTGTTTGTAGTCGTTTTTAATGGTTTTTCTCCAATTTTAGTGTTTATAGTCGTTTTTATGGTTTTTGGCCTAATTAACGGTAGATATTTGGTTTTTTGGCCAATTTTAATGTGTATAGTCGTTTTTATGGTTTTTGGCCAATTTTAGTGTTTATAGTCGTTTTTATGGTTTTTGGCCAATTTTATTGTTCGTAGTCGTTTTTAATAGTTTTTGGCCAATTTTAGTGTTCGTACTCGTATTTATAGTTTTTGGCCTATTTTAGGGTAGATATTTGGTTTTTTGGCCAATTTTAATGTTTATAGTCGTTTTTATGGTTTTTGGCCAATTTTAGTGTTTTAAGTCGTTTTTATGGTTTTTGGCCAATATTAGTGTTTGTAGTCGTTTTTATGGTTTTTGGCCTATTTAACGGTAGATATTTGGTTTTTTGGCCAATTTTAATGTGTATAGTCGTTTTTATAGTTTTTGGCTTATTTTAGTGTTTGTAGTCGTTTTTATGGTTTTTGGCCTATTTTAGTGTTTGTAGTCGTTTCTATGGTTTTTGGCCTATTTTAGGGTTGATATTTAGGTTTTTTTTGCCAATTTTAGTGTTTGTAGTCGGTTTTATGGTTTTTGGCCAATATTAGTGTTTGTAGTCGTTTTTAATAGTTTTTGGCCAATTTTAGTGTTTGTAGTCGTTTTTATGGTTTTTGGCTAATTTTAGTGTTTTAGTTGTTTTTATGGTTTTTGGCCAATTCTAGTGTTTGTAGTCGTTTTTAATAGTTTTTGGCTAATTTTACTGTGTATAGTCGTTTTTATGGTTTTTGGCTAATTTTAGTGTTTTAGTTGTTTTTATGGTTTTTGGCCAATTCTAGTGTTTGTAGTCGTTTTTAATAGTTTTTGGCCAATTTTAGTGTTTATAGTCGTTTTTATGGTTTTTGGCCTATTTAACGGTAGATATTTGGTTTTTTGGCCAATTTTAATGTGTATATTCGTTTTTATGGTTTTTGGCTAATTTTAGTGTTTGTAGTCGTTATTATGGTTTTTGGCCAATTTTAGTGTTTGTCGTTTTTAATAGTTTTTGGCCAATTTTAGTGTTCGTACTCGTATTTATAGTTTTTGGCCTAATTTAGTGTTTGTACTCGTTTTTATGGTTTTTGGCCATTATTAGTGTTTGTAGTCGTTTTTATGGTTTTTGGCCTATTTTAGTGTTTGTAGTCGTTTCTATGGTTTTTTGCCTATTTTAGGGTTGATATTTAGGTTTTCTTTTGCCAATTTTACTGTTTGTTGTCGTTTTTATGGTTTTTGGCCAATATTAGTGTTTGTAGTCGTTTTTAATAGTTTTTGGCCAATTTTAGTGTTTGTAGTCGTTTTTATGATTTTTGGCCTATTTTAGTGTTTATAGTCGTTTTTATGATATTAGGGTTTTTGGCCAATTTTAATGTTTATAGTCGTTTTTTTGGTTTTTGGCCAATTTTAGTGTTTGTAGTCGTTTTTAATGGTTTTTGGCCAATTTAAGTGTTTGTAGTCATTTTTATGGTTTTTGGCCAATTTTAGTGTTTGTAGTCGCTTTTAATGGTTTTTCGCCAATTCTAGTGTTTGTAGTCGTTTTTAATAATTTTTGGCCAATTTTAGTGTTTCTAGTCGTTTTTATGGTTTTTGGCCTATTTAACGGTAGATATTTGGTTTTTTTGCCAATTTTAATGTGTATAGTCGTTTTTTTATGGTTTTTGGCTAATTTTAGTGTTTGTAGTCGTTTTTATGGTTTTTGGCCAATTTTAGTGTCCGTACTCGTATTTATAGTTTTTGGCCTATTTTAGGGTAGATATTTGGTTTTTTGGCTAATTTTAATGTTTATAGTCGTTTTTATGGTTTTTGGCCAATTTTAGTGTTTTAAGTCGTTTTTAATAGTTTTTGGCCAATTTTAGTGTTTGTAGTCGTTTTTTTGGTTTTTGGCCAATTTTAGAGTTTCTAGTCGTTTTTATGGTTTTTGGCCTATTTTAGGGTAGATATTTGGTTTTTTGGCCAATTTTAATGTTTATAGTCGTTTTTATGGTTTTTGGCCAATTTTAGTGTTTTAAGTCGTTTTTATGGTTTTTGGCCAATATTAGTGTTTGTAGTCGTTTTTAATAGTTTTTGGCCAATTTTAGTGTTTGTAGTCGTTTTTAATGGTTTTTGGCCAATTTTAGTGTTTATAGTCGTTTTTATGGTTTTTGGCCTAATTAACGGAAGCAATTTTGTTTTTTGGCCAATTTTAATGTTTATAGTCGTTTTTATGGTTTTTGGCCAATTTTAGTGTTTTAAGTCGTTTTTATGGTTTTTGACCAATATTAGTGTTTGTTGTCGTTTTTAATAGTTTTTGGCCAATTTTAGTGTTTGTAGTCGTTTTTAATAGTTTTTGGCCAATTTTAGTGTTTGTAGTCGTTTTTATGGTTTTTGGCCAATTTTAGTGTTTATAGTCGTTTTTATGGTTTTTGGCCAATTTTAGTGTTTGTAGTCGTTTTTATGGTTTTTGGCCAATTTTAGTGTTTATAGTCGTTTTTATGATTTTTGGCCAATTTTAGTGTTTGTAGTCGTTTTTATGGTTTTTCGCCAATTTTAGTGTTTATAGTCGTTTTTATGGTTTTTGGCCTATTTTAGGGTAGATATTAGGGTTTTTGGCCAATTTTAATGTTTATAGTCGTTTTTATAGTTTTTGGCCAATTTTAGTGTTTGTAGTCGTTTTTAATGGTTTTTCGCTAATTTTGGTGTTTATAGTCATTTTTATGGTTTTTGGCCTAATTAACGGTAGATATTTGGTTTTTTGGCAAATTTTAATGTGTATAGTCGTTTTTATGGTTTTTGGCCAATATTAGTGTTTGTAGTCGTTTTTAATAGTTTTTGGCCAATTTTAGTGGCCAATTTTAGTGTTCGTAGTCATTTTTATAGTTTTTGGCATATTTTAGTGTTTGTACTCGTTTTTATGGTTTTTGGCCTATTTTAGGGTAGATATTTGGTTTTTTGGCCAATTTTAATGTGTATAGTCGTTTTTATGGTTTTTGGCCAATTTTAGTGTTTGTAGTCGTTTTTAATGGTTATTCGCCAATTTTAGTGTTTGTAGTCGTTTTTATGATTTTTTGCCTAATTAACGGTAGATATTTGGTTTTTTGGCCAATTTTAATGTTTATAGTCGTTTTTATAGTTTTTGGCTTATTTTAGTGTTTGTAGTCGTTTTTATGGTTTTTGGCCTATTTTAGTGTTTATAGTCGTTTTTATGATTTTTGGCCAATTTTAGTGTTTGTAGTCGTTTTTATGGTTTTTGGCCAATTTTAGTGTTTATAGTCGTTTTTATGGTTTTTGGCCTATTTTAGGGTAGATATTAGGGTTTTTGGCCAATTTTAATGTTTATAGTCGTTTTTATAGTTTTTGGCCAATTTTAGTGTTTGTAGTCGTTTTTAATGGTTTTTCGCTAATTTTGGTGTTTATAGTCATTTTTATGGTTTTTGGCCTAATTAACGGTAGATATTTGGTTTTTTGGCAAATTTTAATGTGTATAGTCGTTTTTATGGTTTTTGGCCAATATTAGTGTTTGTAGTCGTTTTTAATAGTTTTTGGCCAATTTTAGTGTTCGTAGTCATTTTTATAGTTTTTGGCCAATTTTAGTGTTCGTAGTCATTTTTATAGTTTTTGGCATATTTTAGTGTTTGTACTCGATTTTATGGTTTTTGGCCTATTTTAGGGTAGATATTTGGTTTTTTGGCCAATTTTAATGTGTATAGTCGTTTTTATGGTTTTTGGCCAATTTTAGTGTTTGTAGTCGTTTTTAATGGTTATTCGCCAATTTTAGTGTTTGTAGTCGTTTTTATGATTTTTTGCCTAATTAACGGTAGATATTTGGTTTTTTGGCCAATTTTAATGTTTATAGTCGTTTTTATAGTTTTTGGCTTATTTTAGTGTTTGTAGTCGTTTTTATGGTTTTTGGCCTATTTTAGTGTTTGTAGTCGTTTCTATGGTTTTTGGCCTATTTTAGGGTAGATATTAAGGTTTTTGGCCAATTTTAATGTTTATAGTCGTTTTTATGGTTTTTGGCCAATTTTAGTGTTTGTAGTCGTTTTTAATGGTTTTTGGCCAATTTAAGTGTTTGTAGTCATTTTTATGATTTTTGGCCAATTTTAGTGTTTGTAGTCGCTTTTAATGGTTTTTCCCCAATTCTAGTGTTTGTAGTCGTTTTTAATAATTTTTGGCCAATTTTAGTGTTTCTAGTCGTTTTTATGGTTTTTGGCCTATTTAACGGTAGATATTTGGTTTTTTTGCCAATTTTAATGTGTATAGTCGTTTTTATGGTTTTTGGCTAATTTTAGTGTTTGTAGTCGTTTTTATGGTTTTTGGCCAATTTTAGTGTTCGTACTCGTATTTATAGTTTTTGGCCTATTTTAGGGTAGATATTTGGTTTTTTGGCCAAATTTAATGTTTATAGTCGTTTTTATGGTTTTTGGCCAATTTTAGTGTTTTAAGTCGTTTTTATGGTTTTTGGCCAATATTAGTGTTTGTAGTCGTTTTTATGGTTTTTGGCCTAATTAACGGTAGCAATTTGGTTTCTTGGCCAATTTTAGTGTTAGTAGTCGTTTTTAATAGTTTTTGGCCAATTTTAGTGTTTGTAGTCGTTTTTAATGGTTTTTGGCCAATTTTAGTGTTTATAGTCGTTTTTATGGTTTTTGGCCTAATTAACGGTAGATATTTGGTTTTTTGGCCAATTTTAATGTTTATAGTCGTTTTTATGGTTTTTGGCCAATTTTAGTGTTTTAAGTCGTTTTTATGGTTTTTGACCAATATTAGTGTTTGTAGTCGTTTTTAATAGTTTTTGGCCAATTTTAGTGTTTATAGTTGTTTTTATGGTTTTTGGCCAATTTTAATGTTTATAGTCGTTTCTATGGTTTTTGGCCAATTTTAGTGTTTGTAGTCGTTTTTATGGTTTTTGGCCAATTTTAGTGTTTATAGTCGTTTTTATGGTTTTTGGCCTATTTTAGGGTAGATATTAGGGTTTTTGGCCAATTTTAATGTTTATAGTCGTTTTTATAGTTTTTGGCCAATTTTAGTGTTTGTAGTCGTTTTTAATGGTTTTTCGCTAATTTTAGTGTTTATAGTCGTTTTTATGGTTTTTGGCCTAATTAACGGTAGATATTTGGTTTTTTGGCCAATTTTAATGTGTATAGTCGTTTTTATGGTTTTTGGCCAATATTAGTGTTTGTAGTCGTTTTTAATAGTTTTTGGCCAATTTTAGTGTTCGTAGTCGTTTTTATAGTTTTTGGCATATTTTAGTGTTTGTACTCGTTTTTAATAGTTTTTGGCCTATTTTAGGGTAGATATTAGGGTTTTTGGCCAATTTTAGTGTTTGTAGTCGTTTTTATGGTTTTCGGCCAATATTAGTGTTTGTAGTCGTTTTTAATAGTTTTTGGCCAATTTTAGTGTTCATAGTCGTTTTTATAGTTTTTGGCATATTTTAGTGTTTGTACTCGTTTTTATGGTTTTTGGCCTATTTTAGGGTAGATATTTGGTTTTTTGGCCAATTTTAATGTGTATAGTCGTTTTTATAGTTTTTGGCATATTTTAGTGTTTGTACTCGTTTTTATGGTTTTGCGCCAATTTTATTGTTTGTAGTCGTTTTTAATAGTTTTTGGCCAATTTTAGTGTTTGTAGTCGTTTTTATGGTTTTTGGCCTAATTAACGGTAGATATTTGGTTTTTTGGCCAATTTTAGTGTTTGTAGTCGTTTTTATGGTTTTTGGCCAATTTTAGTTTTTATAGTCGTTTTTATGGTTTTTGGCCTATTTTAGGGTAGATATTAGGGTTTTTGGCCAATTTTAATGTTTATAGTCGGTTTTATGGTTTTTGGCCAATTTTAGTGTTTGTAGTCGTTTTTAATGGTTTTTCGCCTATTTTAGTGTTTATAGTCGTTTTTATGATTTTTGGCCTAATTAACGGTAGATATTTGGTTTTTTGGCCAATTTTAGTGTTTATAGTCGTTTTTATGGTTTTTGGCCAATTTTAGTGTTTTAAGTCGTTTTTATGGTTTTTGACCAATATTAGTGTTTGTAGTCGTTTTTAATAGTTTTTGGCCAATTTTAGTGTTTATAGTTGTTTTTATGGTTTTTGGCCAATTTTAATGTTTATAGTCGTTTCTATGGTTTTTGGCCAATTTTAGTGTTTGTAGTCGTTTTTATGGTTTTTGGCCAATTTTAGTGTTTATAGTCGTTTTTATAGTTTTTGGCCTATTTTAGGGTAGATATTAGGGTTTTTGGCCAATTTTAATGTTTATAGTCGTTTTTATAGTTTTTGGCCAATTTTAGTGTTTGTAGTCGTTTTTAATGGTTTTTCGCTAATTTTAGAGTTTATAGTCGTTTTTATGGTTTTTGGCCTAATTAACGGTAGATATTTGGTTTTTTGGCCAATTTTAATGTGTATAGTCGTTTTTATGGTTTTTGGCCAATATTAGTGTTTGTAGTCATTTTTAATAGTTTTTGGCCAATTTTAGTGTTCGTTGTCATTTTTATAGTTTTTGGCCAATTTTAGTGTTCGTAGTCATTTTTATTGTTTTTGGCATATTTTAGTGTTTGTACTCGTTTTTAATAGTTTTTGGCCTATTTTAGGGTAGATATTAGGGTTTTTGGCCAATTTTAGTGTTTGTAGTCGTTTTTATGGTTTTCGGCCAATATTAGTGTTTGTAGTCGTTTTTAATAGTTTTTGGCCAATTTTAGTGTTCGTAGTCGTTTTTATAGTTTTTGGCATATTTTAGTGTCTGTACTCGTTTTTATGGTTTTTGGCCTATTTTAGGGTAGATATTTGGTTTTTTGGCCAATTTTAATGTGTATAGTCGTTTTTATAGTTTTTGGCATATTTTAGTGTTTGTACTCGTTTTTATGGTTTTCGGCCAATTTTATTGTTTGTAGTCGTTTTTAATAGTTTTTGGCCAATTTTAGTGTTTGTAGTCGTTTTTATGGTTTTTGGCCTAATTAACGGTAGATATTTGGTTTTTTGGCCAAATTTTAGTGTTTGTAGTCGTTTTTATGGTTTTTGGCCAATTTTAGTTTTTATAGTCGTTTTTATTGTTTTTGGCCTATTTTAGGGTAGATATTAGGGTTTTTTGCCAATTTTAATGTTTGTTGTCGTTTTTATGGTTTTTGGCCAATATTAGTGTTTGTAGTCGTTTTTAATAGTTTTTGGCCAATTTTAGTGTTCGTAGTCATTTTTATAGTTTTTGGCCAATTTTAGTGTTCGTAGTCATTTTTATAGTTTTTGGCATATTTTAGTGTTTGTACTCGTTTTTATGGTTTTTGGCCTATTTTAGGGTAGATATTTGGTTTTTTGGCCAATTTTAATGTGTATAGTCGTTTTTATGGTTTTTGGCTAATTTTAGTGTTTGTAGTCGTTTTTAATAGTTTTTGGCCAATTTTAGTGTTTGTAGTCGTTTTTAATGGTTATTCGCCAATTTTAGTGTTTACAGTCGTTTTTATGGTTTTTTGCCTAATTAACGGTAGATATTTGGTTTTTTGGCCAATTTTAGTGTTTGTAGTCGTTTTTATGGTTTTTGGCCAATTTTAGTTTTTATAGTCGTTTTTATGGTTTTTGGCCTATTTTAGGGTAGATATTAGGGTTTTTGGCCAATTTTAATGTTTATAGTCGTTTTTATGGTTTTTGGCCAATTTTAGTGTTTGTAGTCGTTTTTAATGGTTTTTGGCCAATTTAAGTGTTTGTAGTCATTTTTATGGTTTTTGGCCAATTTTAGTGTTTGTAGTCGCTTTTAATGGTTTTTCGCCAATTCTAGTGTTTGTAGTCGTTTTTAATAATTTTTGGCCAATTTTAGTGTTTCTAGTCGTTTTTATGGTTTTTGGCCTATTTAACGGTGGATATTTGGTTTTTTTGCCAATTTTAATGTGTATAGTCGTTTTTATGGTTTTTGGCCACTTTTAGTGTTTTAAGTCGTTTTTATGGTTTTTGGCCAATATTAGTGTTTGTAGTCGTTTTTATGGTTTTTGGCCTAATTAACGGTAGCAATTTGGTTTTTTGGCCAATTTTAATGTTTATAGTCGTTTTTATGGTTTTTGGCCAATTTTAGTGTTTGTAGTCGTTTTTAATAGTTTTTGGCCAGTTTTAGTGTTTGTAGTCGTTTTTAATGGTTTTTGGCCAATTTTAGTGTTTATAGTCGTTTTTATGGTTTTTGGCCAATTTTAGTGTTTTAAGTCGTTTTTATGGTTTTTGGCCAATTTTAGTGTTTATAGTCGTTTTTATGGTTTTTGGCCTATTTTAGGGTAGATATTTGGTTTTTTGGCCAATTTTAATGTTTATAGTCGTTTTTATAGTTTTTGGCCAATTTTAGTGTTTGTAGTCGTTTTTAATGGTTTTTCGCTAATTTTAGTGTTTATAGTCATTTTTATGGTTTTTGGCCTAATTAACGGTAGATATTTGGTTTTTTGGCAAATTTTAATGTGTATAGTCGTTTTTATGGTTTTTGGCCAATATTAGTGTTTGTAGTCGTTTTTAATAGTTTTTGGCCAATTTTAGTGTTCGTAGTCATTTTTATAGTTTTTGGCCAATTTTAGTGTTCGTAGTCATTTTTATAGTTTTTGGCATATTTTAGTGTTTGTACTCGTTTTTATGGTTTTTGGCCTATTTTAGGGTAGATATTTGGTTTTTTGGCCAATTTTAATGTGTATAGTCGTTTTTATGGTTTTTGGCTAATTTTAGTGTTTGTAGTCGTTTTTAATAGTTTTTGGCCAATTTTAGTGTTTGTAGTCGTTTTTAATGGTTATTCGCCAATTTTAGTGTTTACAGTCGTTTTTATGGTTTTTGGCCTAATTAACGGTAGATATTTGGTTTTTTGGCCAATTTTAATGTGTATAGTCGTTTTTATGGTTTTTGGCCAATATTAGTGTTTGTAGTCGTTTTTAATAGTTTTTGGCCAATTTTAGTGTTCGTAGTCGTTTTTATAGTTTTTGGCATATTTTAGTGTTTGTACTCGTTTTTAATAGTTTTTGGCCTATTTTAGGGTAGATATTAGGGTTTTTGGCCAATTTTAGTGTTTGTAGTCGTTTTTATGGTTTTCGGCCAATATTAGTGTTTGCAGTCGTTTTTATGGTTTTTGGCCAATTTTAGTGTTTATAGTCGTTTTTATGGTTTTTGGCCTATTTTAGGGTAGATATTAGGGTTTTTGGCCAATTTTAATGTTTATAGTCGTTTTTATAGTTTTTGGCCAATTTTAGTGTTTGTAGTCGTTTTTAATGGTTTTTCGCTAATTTTAGTGTTTATAGTCGTTTTTATGGTTTTTGGCCTAATTAACGGTAGATATTTGGTTTTTTGGCCAATTTTAATGTGTATATTCGGTTTTATGGTTTTTGGCCAATATTAGTGTTTGTAGTCGTTTTTAATAGTTTTTGGCCAATTTTAGTGTTCGTAGTCGTTTTTATAGTTTTTGGCATATTTTAGTGTTTGTACTCGTTTTTAATAGTTTTTGGCCTATTTTAGGGTAGATATTAGGGTTTTTGGCCAATTTTAGTGTTTGTAGTCGTTTTTATGGTTTTCGGCCAATATTAGTGTTTGTAGTCGTTTTTAATAGTTTTTGGCCAATTTTAGTGTTCATAGTCGTTTTTATAGTTTTTGGCATATTTTAGTGTTTGTACTCGTTTTTATGGTTTTTGGCCTATTTTAGGGTAGATATTTGGTTTTTTGGCCAATTTTAATGTGTATAGTCGTTTTTATAGTTTTTGGCATATTTTAGTGTTTGTACTCGTTTTTATGGTTTTGCGCCAATTTTATTGTTTGTAGTCGTTTTTAATAGTTTTTGGCCAATTGTAGTGTTTGTAGTCGTTTTTATGGTTTTTGGCCTAATTAACGGTAGATATTTGGTTTTTTGGCCAATTTTAGTGTTTGTAGTCGTTTTTATGGTTTTTGGCCAATTTTAGTTTTTATAGTCGTTTTTATGGGTTTTGGCCTATTTTAGGGTAGATATTAGGGTTTTTGGCCAATTTTAATGTTTATAGTCGGTTTTATGGTTTTTGGCCAATTTTAGTGTTTGTAGTCGTTTTTAATGGTTTTTCGCCTATTTTAGTGTTTATAGTCGTTTTTATGATTTTTGGCCTAATTAACGGTAGATAAAAACGACTACGAACACTAAAATTGGCCATAACCGATAAAAACGACTACAAACACTTAAATTGGCCAAAAACTAAAGAACGTCCCTAAAATAGGCCAAAAACATTAAAACCCACTACAAACACTAAAATTGGCCAAAAACCATATAAACGACCTAAAATAGGCCAAAAACCATAAAAAAAAAACGACTACAAACACTAAAATTGGCCAAAAACCATATAAACAACCTAAAATAGGCCAAAATTAAAAAAACAACTACGAACACTAAAATTGGCCATAACCCATAAAAACGACTATAAACACTTAAATTGGCCAAAAACTAAAGAACGACCCTAAAATAGGCCAAAAACATTAAAAACCACTACAAACACTAAAATATGCCAAAAACCATAAAAACGACTACAAACAATAAAATAGGCCAAAAAGCATAAAAACAACTACAAACACTAAAATTGGCCATAACCCATAAAAATGACTACAAACACTTAAATTGGCCAAAAACTAAAGAACGTCCTTAAAATAGGCCAAAAACATTAAAAACCACTACAAACACCAAAATTTGCCAAAAACCATATAAACGACCTAAAATAGGCCAAAAACCATAAAAAAAAAAACGACTACAAACACTAAAATTGGCCAAAAACCATATAAACGACCTAAAATAGGCCAAAATCAAAAAAACCACTACGAACACTAAAATTGGCCATAACCCATAAAAACGACTACAAACACTTAAATTGGCCAAAAACTAAAGAACGACCCTAAAATAGGCCAAAAACATTAAAAACCACTACAAACACTAAAATTGGCCAAAATCCCAAATATCGACCCTAAAATATGCCAAAAACCATAAAAATGACTACAAACACTAAAATTGGCCAAAAACAATAAAAACGACTACAAAAACTAAAATTGGCCAAAAACCATATAAACGACCTAAAATAGGCCAAAAACATTAAAAACCACTACAAACATAAAAACGACTAAAAACACTAAAATAGGCCAAAAACCATAAAAACGACTACAAACACAAAAATTGGCCAAAAACCATATAAACGACCTAAAATAGGCCAAAAACTATAAAAAAACAACTACAAACACTAAAATGGGCCAAAAACCTTATAAACGACCTAAAATAGGCCAAAATCAAATAAACGACTACGAACACTAAAATTGGCCATAACCCATAAAAACGACTACAAACACAAAAATGGGCCAAAAACCATATAAACGACCTAAAATAGGCCAAAAACTATAAAAAAACAACTACAAACACTAAAATGGGCCAAAAACCTTATAAACGACCTAAAATAGGCCAAAATCAAATAAACGACTACGAACACTAAAATTGGCCATAACCCATAAAAACGACTACAAACACTAAAATTGGCCAAAAACCTTATAAACGACCTAAAATAAGCCAAAATCAAATAAACGACTACGAACACTAAAATTGGCCATAACCCATAAAAACGACTACAAACACTAAAATTGGCAAAAAAAACTATATAAACGACCCTAAAATAGGCCAAAAACATTAAAAACCACTACAAACACTAAAATATGCCAAAAACCATAAAAACGACTACAAACAATAAAATAGGCCAAAAAGCATAAAAACAACTACAAACACCAAAATTGGCCAAAAACCATATAAACGACCTAAAATAGGCCAAAAACCATAAAAATGACTACAAACACTAAAATTGGCCAAAATCCATATAAACGACCCTAAAATAGGCCAAAAACCATAAAAACGACTACAAACACAAAAATTGGCGAAAAACCATATAATGATTCACCCCTTTCCTTCTAATACCTGAGTTTTCTCTCTGAATATCTGTTTTGTTTTCTAAGAGTGTGAAACCAGAATGAGGAACCAGATACTAATAATCCCTGTAATAACTCCTTCCTAAGTAATAGGGACATAGTGGGAAATATGATTTTACTTCTCGAGCTAAGTCAGCACCCTTTGAGTCCCACTACCCCTAATTTTTAGCAACCACAAGTTGTCATATTTTTACCTATATATGACTTACTTATAAAACATGCTAGTCAAGACTTTTATTTTGATTATCACATTTAATACCCTGTAGATCACACACGTCCTCACTTCTATATATTTATATTCTTATCTACACCTCATGTCATATTAGATTCAGCTCATTATAATTAGTATCATAGTTCACACATGTATTAGTAATAACAACACCAGCACACATATTATCCAATATCAAATTTATCTAATCCTTCTTAGACTAATTTTTCTATCATAGTCTCCATAAATTGACCACCCAAATAATTAAATTGAAATGTGGAATTCTAATTAATTAATTAAAAAAAAGAGGATGTTACATTCTTACCCCCTTAAAATAGTTTCGTCCTCGAAACTGACACTAGAAAAGAGATCCGGATACTGCTCCTTCATCTTATCTTCCAACTCCCAAGTAGCATCTCCTGTAGCTTGATTCCAAATGACCTTGACCAAAGGAATTTTCTTGTTCTTTAACTGTTTGATCTTCCTGTCAGCAATCTTTGCAGGGGGCACTTCAAAAGACAAGTTATCATGCAATTCCACTGTATCAGGTTCAATTATATGGGAAGGGTCTGCTATGTACTTCCGCAACTGCGAGACATGGAATACATCATGAATATTGGATAGTAATGGTGGTAATGCAATCTGATAGGCTACCGGTCCCACTCGAGCGATAATCTCGTATGGTCCAATAAATTTTGGAGACAACTTTCGGGACTTGATAGCTCTCCCAACACATGTGGTAGGCGTAACTCTAAGAAAGACATGATCACCCTCTTCAAACTCCAATGGCTTACGGCGTTTGTCGGCATAACTCTTTTGACGATCTTGCGAGACCTTCATCCTTTTCCTTATCTCGCGAACCTTCTCCGTAGTCTGTTGTACCATCTCCGGCCCGACAATCATATTTTCTCCGTTCTGGTACCAACACAATGGCTGATACGATTATGAGTTCTCTAAGCATGTGGAAGGAAACTTATAAAAAAATGCACAAAAAAATATTTGGATGAAGATGCTTGAGCCCAACTTGAAGCCCATTTCACATGATAAGAAGCATCTTTGGGCTAATTTATGGTCTAATAATATTGGACTAAATAGAAAACAATTAAGTCCAATTTTCTTTATTTTTATTGTAATTTTCGTTTTTGGTATTTGGAGGGTTTTTAGATGACTTTTAGTTGCTCCCTAGGCTCTCTATATGCTTCCTAGTGGTGCACTAAGTCATTATAGTGGCTAGTGGGAATTTATAAGCATGTTAGTGAGAATTTTCTAAGCCCTATGGTGAATGTATGGTAATGGACAATAAATCCTACTATGTAAGGATATGCTATAAATAGGACTATCATGTACTTTTCAAACAACTTGAAGTTTAATATAATTTGAGAGTTTTCTTGTAAGAACTTTTCCTTTGTTCTTGAGATAAGAACTTTATAGTGTTGGTTCTACCGGCAGGTCGCGGTTAGGGTCGCACTTTATTTGATAACTTTGGTTCTACCGGCAGGTCGCGGTTAGGGTCAAGTTCCTCTATATCTTGATAACTTTGGTTCTACCGGCAGGTCGCGGTTAGGGTCAAGTTCCTCTTTTACCTGTTTTTCAAGACGATCCTAAGCAGTCGCTTATCAATGGCGTTTGACATTTGCGACCATATAAAGCTTCATATGGTGCCATTCCGATGCTTGTATGAAAACTATTGTTATAGGTAAACTCAACCAAGGGTAATACACTGTCCCAACTTTCTCGATCATCTAACACACAAGCCCTTAAGAGATCTTCCAATGATTGATTTGTCCTCTCAGTCTGTCCGTCGGTCTGCGGATGGTAAGCCGAACTCAAACTCAATTTGGTTCCCAAGGCTTTATGTAGTTCTTTCCAAAAATGAGATGTAAACTTCGGGTCTCGGTCTGAAACGATGCTAGAAGGAACACCATGGAGCCTTACAATCTCAGCAATGTAGATCTCCGTGTACTTTGGCATTTTGTAAGTAGTCTTCACTCCTAGAAAATGAGCAGCCTTAGTCAGCCGGTCCACAATCACCCAGATCGAATCATTCTTCTTCTGTGTTTTTGGCAATCCTGTGATGAAATCCATAGAAATACTGGTCCACTTCCACTCTGGTACATCTAATGATTGCAGCTTCCCTGCTGGTCGCTGGTGTTCTATCTTTGCTTTTTGACAATTCAAACAGGATGCAACATACTCAGCAACTTGCTTTTTCATTCCGGGCCACCAGAAATTTTGTTTCAAGTCTTGGTACATCTTTGTCATTCCCGGGTGAATACTCAACTTGCTTTTATGAGCTTCATCCAAAATCTTCTTCCTTATTTCTGCAACATTTGGCACACATATACGTTCATTACATCGCAAGATATTATCTGGTCCAACTTTAAAATCTGATGCTTTCCCTTGCACCATCAATTCCCTTCTCTCTTGTATGAGGTCATCATCTTGGTGATTCGCAATCTCTTCCATCAATCCATTTGCAACCTTAATCATGCTCAACTTCAACGATCCAGGTGAAAAATCCACATCCAAATGCAAATCCCGAAATTCCTCCCACAATTCTTGCTGTCTGACCATCACTGTTGCTGAAGCTGCAAAAGCATTTTGCCTACTCAGCGCATCTGCTACCCGCTGCATTCCGTTAGTTATTTTAGTTCTTGCTATTAAGTTTGACCGTTAACTCAACAAAAAAGTTGATGTGACAATTTTTTTGGACACACACCAGCTTCCTGAGTTGGCACTAGGGACGGGGAAACAATCATTTTGGTCCCTGAATGTGCAACTCTCTATCATTATGGTCCCTTACTCAAGAAAAAATACAAAATAGTCTTTAACCCTGCAATCCATTAGTCACTTTGGTCCCTAATGTTAAAAATGGTCGTTAACTTTATAAAAAAAACTTATGTGACACGTGGCACGTAGAGTTAACACATTTGTGTGACAACTTGATGGATGATATGGTCAGGGACTAAAATAACATTACTTTTTTTCTCTTCATTTCTTATTCCTCCCATTCTTCTTCGTCTTCTTCATACATTCAATAACCTAACAACAATCTATTTCTGCTTCTTCTTTCACATTTTGTTGTTATGCATACTTTTTTTTTCTTCATTTATTTATCATCTTCCTCTCATTCTCTTTACCTTCTTCATACATTAAATAACCTAACAACAACCCATTTTGCTTCTTCTTCTTTCATTTTTTTTTGTTGGATTTCACCATCAGTTTAATCTGGTTTGGAGGTTAGTTCTGACATAAAATGGTTCCGGCTCCTCCCAATTGCAATTGTGCGTAGAGCTGTCAAAACGGGCGGCCCGGAACATTTCGGGCCAGCCCGGTCGGGGTTCGTTGGGCCGGGCTAAAAAGCTCGGATAAAAAACGGGCTACCAAAATTAGTGCATGAGCTTGGTCCGGTACGGGTTGTCGGGCTTTCGGGGTGGCCCAATTTATTTTTTATTTTTTATTTATTTTACGTTTAGTGCTCAAAATCAACATTATAAGTAGGATCAATAATTTTCACGGCCGTATTTTTACCCATCCGCTATCTACGTCGCACGCCCTACTTTTACTCATCTGCTACGTACGAGTTTCTCGCGCCCTATTTTACTCACCTACTACTTTCTCGTGCGCCCTTCTTTATAAAGTTAGCAACAATTTTTAATGCAAGGGACCAAAGTGACTAACGGATTGCAGAGTCAATGACTATTTTGTATTTTTTCTTGAGTCAGGGACCATAATGACAGCGAATTGCACATTCAGGGACCAAAATGGTTGTTTCCCTGTCCCTCGTGTCAACTCAGCAAGCCGACGTGTGTCCAAAAAAATGTCACGTCAGCTTTTTTGTTGAGTTAACGACCAAACTTAACAGCATGAACCAAACTGACTAATGAAATGTAGATTCAGGGACTATTCAATAGTTTTTCCTCAGTGAGGGACCAAAATGACAGTGAATTGCAAATTGAGGGACTAAAATGACCATTTTTCCAAAAATTGATTCTCTGTATTAATGCGTTCTTGTCGTAATAGCTATTTGTTGCCAACCAAAGGAAACCACCTGATATTATTGGCATACTTGTTGCGAACAGAAGCAAGCTTCTAATATTGTTGGGCGAGTTGAAAATCGATAAAGGTAAATGATCTAATATTATTTGTCAACAGTTTACATTTGTTTCAATGGTATCATGTTTCGACATTGCATGTTTATTAGGATTTTCAGAGGATGAACAATTTGAAGCTGACAAAGCTCAAGTTATGAAGGAAGTTGCCGCTCTTGAACCTTGAACCTAAGGAGTAGGGACCATCCTTGAGCTCCATATTGTGTGAAATAGCAAGTTGCATTGCGCCATTTCATTTCATTCGATTGACTATTGTTACAGTTCTTTTTAGTCTTCATTTTGTCCGCAATAATACTTAAGTGATGTTGTATGTGATGGGCTTGAAAAAAATAGTGAGGCCCCAAAAATCTTGAGGCCTAGGGCTGTGGGGCGGCCCTGATTGCGAGGTTGAGAGAAAATTGACTTTAGTGATAACCACCATAAGTCCCTTACTCGAGTTGTATCTATGCCTCTGAATTTGTATATCATTGTTTGAACCTGTAATGAGTCAAAGTTGATCTGCCACTCCGACCAAACAAAACACCGCACAAAGACGGGACAACCAAAAAGCACAAGACGACGAACAAACCAACCAGGCGACAAAAACATAAAGGAAAAAAAAACTGAAATATATGTGAATAACACTTATTTAAATATATGTTTCAAAACAAAAACACTTATTTAAATAGATGACAAGAAGGAACGATGAAAAGAGGTGATTTCGAATAAAAAAATGATCCAAAATCACCCCTCTCCAGTAGATAAATGATAAAAAAAAGGTTAGGGATGATGAGAAATAATTAGGGGCGACAAGGATGAAAAAGAGAAGGTCATCAAACAGATTAATATTTCTTCTATTAATTAAAGTTGAGACAATGTTAATTTAGTTTTTTCTGAATGGCTTTTAGATTGTTTTCAACGCATCTAAAATGATCTATTCTGAATTGTAAGGGTTGAGTACCCCTTGTACTCCTTATAATTCATATTTTGCTTATTAAAAAAAAGAAGTTGAGATGATACAATTAACTAAAACATTAATTAAATTATTAAGACAATTCTCTTTAGACGATTATTACTACTTTTAGGCTTAATTGCAGTTTTGGTCCCCTTATTTTATAATATTTATGATTTTGGTCCTCCTATTTTAAAATCAAACGTTCTTGCCCCCCTATTTTAATTATTATTATTTTTTTTTTTTTTGCATTTTTGGTCCTCCATCCCATTTTTTAGCTAGTTGGCATTTGGCAAGAAAAACGCTTATGTGGCAATACCACGTGGCAAATAAAATGTACATATTAGTAAATGTCTTTTTTTTAATAACAAATATAATTAGAAAGAATAAAAGAAATAAATAACATTTTAAATAAAAAATTATATTCTTATACAAATAAAAAAAACATTTAAGTAAATAAAAAATAAAAGAAATAAATAACATTTTAAATCCGAAAAACCAAAAGTTGCTAAAAAAAAATTATGTAAATCTGCAAAAACTAAAATTCCTCACCATGTTCCTCTCTCAACTCCCTCTTTCATATCACAATCTACCATCCACCATTTTTTTGGGATCAAGACGGGTTAGATGAATATCCGATAAATTTTTGGTTTTGACCTTTTCTTCAAATCGATACTTCTCCATATGTTAATCTTTCAATTTATGTATTGTTGAAATCTGGGCGATGAAAACGTGGATGCCTATATTGTTGAATTCTAATCAGTGTTTGTTGAAACTGGATAAACTTTTGGATGCTTTGACTTTGTGAAATTTGAAAAGTGATTTTTGTCGGTTGAAAGTGGAGTGTGAGGATGGTGAACAATGTTGATTTCTGTTATCCTTACATTGATCTTGATTATTGATGTTCATGTAGTTTAGTATTTTGATTTTGATGATTTGATTGGATATTTATTCATAGGTGAATGGAATAGAACAAATAATATTTGGGTTTTTATTATCGAGTTTTAAGACTTAAGTTGAAACTTGTTGTTTTTTGGATAATTTTTTTAGAGAAAACATTATGAATATGAAGAGGGGAGGAAGAAATATGAAAACACTAAGAAGTTAAAACACAAAAACACTATAATAATTTTTAAAAATTATTTACTTGTTTTTTAATTATTTAATTATTTTAAATTTTATTTGATATTTTAAAAAATACAGTTGCTGATGTGTATTTGTTATTTTCCACATGGTATTGCCACATAAGCGTTTTTCTTGCCAACTAGTTAGAAAAATGGGGTGGGGGACTAAAAGTGCAAAAACAAAAATCAAAATAGAGGGGCAAGAATGATTGATTTTAAAATATGAGAACCAAAATCGCAAATCTTGCAAAATAGGAGACCAAAAGTGCAATTAAATCTTACTTTAATAATATTTTTATAGAATTTATTTAAACTCGTTTGGTAATTTTTCAAGTTATTTTTTAAATCTTTATTAGTGGATTCCTTTCAATTAACTTGATAATTAAATGTTTCTTAAAAAGAGTTTCAATTGCACTATTTACATTAACCATTTATGTAAAAATGATAAAATAACACATCAAATCATATAAAAATTGTAGTTGATTATCAAAAAAAATAAAAATAAAAATTGTAGTTGTGCTTAAAGTAGATCTCAAATGTTTTGTAAATTCAACATTGTTATTGTAAAAAAATTATTTTTCATTTAGCATTAAATATTCTAAAAATAATGTACATCTTTTTATATAGCTTGAAGATTATAAATAAACAAACTATCAATAATCAAATTAATATAAATTATTTATTGTAAAAGGGAATAACGTGAATAGTTATTATTAAATTTTATACTAAAAAATTTATGTCAAAAATAAATAAATTTTATACTTAAGACTAAGTCGCCCTAAAGTGTTTGAATGGTATATTGGTACATATGGAAAAAAGTCGTTTGAAAACAAAGTTTGTTCATTCAATTTATCTAAAGGGAATAGTTAAATTTTGGTGTAGTCTTATTTTTAATTCCCATAATACCCTTAATAGTTTTTTTTAAAACTATTCCTAACTTCTACTCTTTTTTTCTTAACTTCTATATTAAAAATTTCTATCTTAATAATTTATTCTATCGAACAAAAAATAAACTAGCTAACTTCTATATTTTTTTATTTTTTTTTCATTAAACTATTCATGTTTTTATTTTCATAAAATCAGACCAACGTTCCTTTTTTTTTTAAAAAAAAAAACTACTCTATTCCAACATTCATTTTCCTTTCACGCGGTGTTTCCTAAAATAATATAATATAATAATATAGATATAGATTTCTGACAATTGATTAATCACATTTAAAATAATTGAGGTTAATTCAATTATTGAAGTATTTATAAGTGTAATATTATTGTTTATATTTATTGAATAACGATATATGATTGTATATATTAATTTTGATCATGTTGGAAATTGGGAAATTCTGTTTAATTTGATCATGAATTAAATTAACCACATTTTTTAGTATTATAATTAAACCGAGTATTATACGTAAAGGAAAAAACCAGCGGTTGAAACATCAATAATCTAACAAATTATTAGATTACACCATCTTTTAATCGAGATTCAAACTTTAATTCACTATAAGTCGTGGAAATCTATCCTCTTTTGCTAAATACCCAACCGACCTATTAGTAATTCACTAATTAATCTTAAAAAACATCAAATTTTTTATTTTTATAATGTCTACTATTTAAATAACGGAAGAAGTAAAAATAAAACGCAGAAGGTGTGCTTTGCGAAAAGCACCAGGAAAAAAAAAACTCATCCATATTTCATATCCAAGGGACCAAGACCCCAACTTTGGGTTCATATTTAAAATGGACAGTTTTGTAAAATCAGAAAAGAGGAGGTGTGTTTGTCAAAGTTGGGGGTGGGTAGTAAACTAGTAATCCTCTAGCATGGAGTCCCATTTTCTCCTCTGTTGTTTACTACTACTAATCAACCATTAGAAACTCTTTGAAAAAAAATTAAAATAAAAAATATTATAACGTTAAGAAAAAAAATCAACACCATTAAAATTTAAAACAAAGGCTTAGCTTTTAATCTCAGCTTGCGCTCTCTCTTAACACTGAAACAACGGCCGAAATTGGTCTCCGAGAGTATAAAACCCTTCATTTTACCGTTACATATCTCAACGCCGCCTCTACATAACTTGATGTGTAACGGCTAATTCCGTAGCGACAATGGGGAAAATCAGTTCCAGAGACGTTCGAGAGATTGTAGAAAATCTCTCATCGGAGAAAGTTAAACCTCGCTAAGTAAGTAACCTTCAATCCCTTTCAAAACTCACTATTCACATTTCTTTACTTCATCGCTGCGAAAACTTTTTCACTATTCGTTTTAGGTTTTAATTTCATGCATACCGTGTTCAATTTTCTTTTGAAATTCGTTATTCTGTTCTATCGGATTTCAATTTGTATGATTATCACTGTTTTGATTTGGATAAAGAAGTTGTTCATCTATTTTTTAATCTAATTTTAATTAGATTATTATAGTTATTATAACCCTAAACCCTAAAAAAAAATGATGCTGTGTTTGTTATGATTGAGTTGGATAATCTTTATTTATTATTGAATTTTCTTTTCTGTGTACATGCTTCGAGGTTCTTGTATTCGATTCTAATTCGTGGTACTATCTTTTACATTACCAGGAAGGGATCAAGTTGTTATCCACATCGACCGGTGACATCACCGGCCGACCGGTGACATCACCGGCGACGGTGCCGGCGTTGAAAAAGAAGAGGGGGAGACCAAGGAAGTATGGACCAGATGGTAAGCCTGCAGGGGCTGTAACAGCGCTTTCGCCTATGCCGATTTCATCGTTGATTCCGTTGACTGGAGAGTTCTCTGCTTGGAAAAGGGGTAGAGGGAAGCCTGTTGAATCTATCAAGAAATCATCTTTTAAGTTTGATTTTGAAAGTCCACCTGGACAAGGTACTATTTATAGCTCTTTGATCTTTGAAATGTTTTGAAGCCTTTAATTTTAGCAAGTCCTTGTGTTTTTCAAATTTTTTTGTTTGTTTGTTTGTTTGTTTGTTTGACTGTTACTTATGTTGTTAAGATTAAGATTTTGTTTTTACTGTTACATTTGCAGTTTTTAAGAATTGAGATTGAAAATTCATAATAAATCAATGAATTAACATAGCTTAATGGCCCTTGTCATTTTCCTTGTAAATAGAGGAATAACATAATTTATTTTTTATTTTTTATTTTATTTTCATTTTAATTTTGCTTGTAGTTATGACTTATGATTTATAAGGAGGTAGTTTTTTTCTCTGATCTGTGTTTTTTGTGTGAAATTTGTATTTGTGCCTTTGTGATAACATAACAGTGTTTATATTTGGGGGGTGGGGGAGTGGACCCTTAGCTTAGATTCCTTTTCAGATCTGAATACAAATTGTGGGTGGATATTTTTGTGGTTGAAAGTGAGTTTTTGTTTATGTTTAGGGTAGCATATGGTGCTCCTTATTTTCCTTTATGAGAAGAAGAAAAAGATTGCATGCATTAGAGTAAATGAAGGGACCAGCTAGAATGAGTCTAATAGTTTTCTAGTTTGTCATGTAGAATTGGTCTATATGACTATATCTAATCTAATCTAATAATTAATTTTAACAGCTTACTAATTGCCTTGTTGGCTGATTTTAATAATTGGTTACAAAAGCAGGAATTTCAATCCGAAATATTTCCAAAATTTTAATTTATTCATGATTGTGGATACTAAGTGGTCTCTTAGAATGGTAGTATCAAACAATATTGTAGTCAAATGCATTGAAATGAATTTTTGGTCATAGGGATGGAGAGAATCAGTGAAGGTTTTAGGTAGAATTTTCAGAGGAGCTACTAAATGAGAGACTTTAGTGAGATCACTTAAAAGTTAAAACAATCCCTTTTATTTGTTTTATAGTATCATTATCTTTATATCATCTTTTTCTTTTCAGATGAGGAAGCGCGTTTATTGCAGTATGTTTTTGCAAACATGAAGCGTGCACCGTTGTGACTTCTAACCACAACTGTGTGTTTTAATCTTCCGTTTTTGTTCTTCTAATCAAATTCTTTATGGCTAGGCCTGGTGATGCTGTACATTGAGAAGGTTGAAGCAAGCTTGAATGGGAAAAACATAAGTCATTTTACTTCCAAAGAAGAGGTCTTCCGCAATATCTTAACTCTTCATTCACTTTTGGATTATCCTCCTGGAGACTACCCTGTTAATCTACGAGAAGACATTGTTAAGGGATTTGTCAAGATCTGTTCATTCATTAGGTATTTCCTAAGGCGATTCAATGTTTTTCTTTTTTACTATTATCATTATCTGCTAGAGTACAATATGGCTTTTGTTTTGTTACTTTCTTCAGGGAAGAAGGAAAGATATCACACAAACTTGTTGAATGTATCAATACATATTTGTTAAATGATGGTCCAAATTTGGGCTTTCAGTTGTTGGAGATTCATAATGCTATGCAGGAGTTAATGTTTCAATGTTGGCTGACAACACATGATCGAGTGCTTAAGGTCTCTCACGGTTGCACTTATAACAAATAAACTTATGAATTGCATTTACATTTTTCAAATTTCTCTATTATTATTTCTATTGCAGGATTCCCTAATGGTCTATGCAAGGACACAGTTAAATTTAATTAGAGGTGCTGATGATAGGCAGTTATTGGTAGAACATCTTTTGGATGTGATTTATAAGGATCTTGATCAGGGTAGCGTGTCTAGTCTTCAGTTACATGACTGCCTAACCTTCAATTTTCTGCATTACAGGCTTGTCCAAAACTGATTGACAGATTTAAAGAGATAGAAGAAAATGTCAAGGTAGGTTAGCCTTTTTTTGTTGTCTTTTATGATCCAAGATTGTTTAGCTGACATGGATATGTTGCAGATGGATGTATTTAATACGTTCATCGAGCTCTTGCGTCAATCTGGAAATGTCACAAAAGGTGATCTGAGATACGTTCATTGAGATTTGAAAGAGGTGATCTGAGATACTACATTTTACGTTGAGAATCATCTCATTCCCATTATATTTTTTTTTCCATATTCAGTGTGGAAAATTGACATAATTTCTATTGCATTTCAATCTTCTAACTTTACTTTGTTTTCATTTTTTCCAGAAAAGTGGTTTCGTTTATCAATCATGAGTTTCATAACACTGTGGCAGGGTTGCAATGCATCTCTCTTATAATTTTTGTAATGCCAATATTTTTTTTCAGTAAATTTTTACTTTGTTGTCGATGGCTTTGTTCTCAAGAAATGAAATGAATGTTAACAGGCATCCTTGGAATAAGGGGAAGACTGTTCTTCTCATAAGGTGGTTAGTGCCCAGCAAGCTGAAGACCTAAAATTGAAGGAAAAGAGGAAGCGGGAACGAGAGGTATGAAGTGTTTCCCATTCTTGTTCTGCATACAGATCAGTTTGTTTTGTTACATATAAAATGTACATAAGGTTGCATGTACTCTTTGTTTATTTGATGGAAATATCTTTGATGCAGAAAAATTTGCCTAGAAAGAAGCACAGAAAGTTGAAACTAGAGAGATGTTGGAGGATGACGAGCAAGATGACAAACCAAAAGTAAGCCCCCATTACCTGTTAACTCTATATGGTTAAGGTTGGGATGTATTTGTTATTCCCCACTTTCTGTTCCACTTAAATTGAAATGCATAAAATTGCAGGGTGAGGGGACAAATAGGAATGAAAAGGATTGACACATGCTGATCTTGCTTACCGACGTGCAAAAGCAGGAAAAGCCACCACCAAGAGGGCACTAGACTCTGGCAAGATTTTGAAGAAGCCTCAAAAGAAATCTAATATATCTAATCCTTCGCGAAAGACTTCCTCTTCAAGGACAGAAGAAATGCAAAGAGAGGTTCTGGAACAGGAAAGAAGGCGAAGAAGTCATTCAAAAGCAAGTCAAGGTATCACTTAAAAATCTATCTCATTTTTTAAACTCTTATCTGATCCTTTTAGGCATTGATAAAAATATTAATTTCATTCTTGATCAACTTATAAAAATGTCTTTTGTTTCAGTTATGTGATTGATGTGGAGTTGTGGACTGAGGCTTTCTAGGGGGCAACTTAACAAATAATGATATAATCCTTTTCATTTTCTTGATGCTAAAAAAAAAGTCTAAACATTTTTACTTCAATCCTCCATAACTCTCCCAGGTATTTATGTGCGTATAGTAACTATGATGTTCATAGTTGTAGTTTCCCTGTGGTTTGGGTTTTATTTTTGTCTGTCCCCATATACTACCAAGGTGATGCTGCTCTATTTTCCAACTTTACCCTTTTATCAAAATTCAAATACTTTCATATACCCCTCCAATCAAAACAACATCTCGCGTAACATAGTAACCTCTTGGCAGCGGTTTCCTTTACTTTATTTCTCCAATTCTCCAACTGCTATTTTCTTCTTATTTTCTTGAAAGTTTGGTTGCTGAAAATTTAGAAAGATGAGACTTCAATTTGAAGGAATTTTGAGAGGAAGAGAGGGATCGTGAGAGGGTGACTTGAGATTTGAAGGAGGTGATCTGAGATACTACATTTTACGGTGAGAATCATCTAATTCCCATTATATTTTTATTTTTATTTTTTCCATTTTTTAGTGTGGAAAATTGACATAATTTCTATTGCATTTCAATCTTCTAACTTTACTTTGTTTTCATGTTTTCCAGAAAAGTGGTTTCGTTTATCAATCATGAGTTTCATAACACTGTGGCAGGGTTGCAATGCATCTCTCTTATAATTTTTGCAATGCCAATATTTTTTTCCAGTAAATTTTTACTTTGTTGTCGATGGCTTTGTTCTCAAATTGAGAACCCAAAATCTGCACTACTCACTAACTCAAGTTGTTTTGCATATTATGTTGTGCAATACTCTTGATATATTCAAAGTTCATCTATTTTCATATCATCCTCTCTACCTCTTTTGTTTTTTTATCTAAATCTTTTTAAATCACAATACTTTGGTTTTTGTTTGTTTACAATGTTTGATCTACTTCTACTATATTTTAAACGTATAGCTTTTGTCTTTTCTATGATCACTTGCGCTTGCAAGTTATTATCTTTCACCTTGGAGTGAGACTACATTGATTAGAATTTAGAACCTACCATTTTTTATTTTCTAAAATCAACATTGCATTGTAGTCTTGGAAAAGTGAAAATAATGAATCTGAAGAATGCTTTGCCTTTGATAAGGTAATATAGGTTTCCATTACCTCTGTTTCAGGCTTGATTTATATATAAACTGACGATGTTTGATTCGAAAACGATGCTTCTACTCTTAAACTAAAATGTTTTCCTTTTAATTAGTCTGTTTTTTAATGTTACCGGAGATTTTATTGTGTGAATCGACTTATATTAGAGATATCCAAATATTAGTCCCTAAAATTAATCATTGTATTTTTTATTTTGCACGGGCATACGGTAAACTAAATGACGATCGTCTGTTGGCAGTTGACATAGAAGAGAGGGTGTGAAAGGCACAAGTTAGTTGGGTTAGTATCTTTTAAAAGCCTATCATGATTTCATTTTCACACTAATGCCTTTTCAGCTATGTTTGCAATTCTACATGGATTTAAAGTTTGTTTTTTGTGGCTTATTGTTTTTTGATGCAGAAAAATTTGCAGTTGACATAGAAGAGAGGGTGTGAAAGGCACAAGTTAGTTGGGTTAGTATCTTTTAAAAGCCTATCATGATTTCATTTTCACACTAATGCCTTTTCAGCTATGTTTGCAATTCTACATGGATTTAAAGTTTGTTTTTTGTGGCTTATTGTTTTTTGATGCAGAAAAATTTGCATAGAAAGAAGCGTAGAAAGTTGGAAGCGGCTAGAGAGATGTTGGAGGATGACGAGCAAGATGACAAACCAAAAGTAAGCCCTCGTTACCTGTTAACTTTATATGGTTAAGGTTGGGATGTATTTGTTATTCCTCACTTTCTGTTCCGCTGAAATTGAAATGCATAAAATTGCAGGGTGAGGGGACAGATAAGAATGAAAAGGCTGGATTGTCACATGCTGATCTTGCTTACCGACCTGCAAACGCAGGAAAGGCCACCACCAAGATGGCACTAGACTCTGACAAGATTTTGAAGAAGCCTCAAAAGAAATCTAATAAATCTAATCCTTTGCGAAAGCCTTCCTCTTCAAGGACAGAAGAAATACGGGAGTTATTCCAGACGAAGGATAAAAAGCCATAATAGAGAGGTTCTGGAACAGGAAAGAAGGCGAAGAAGTCATTCAATAGCAAGTCACGGTATCAATTAAAAATCTATCTCATTTTTTAAACTCTTATCTGATCCTTTTAGGCATCGATAAAAATATTAATTTCGTTCTTGATCAACTCATAAAAATGTCTTTTGTTTCTGTTATGAGATTGATGTGAGGCTTTCTAGAGGGGAACTTAACATTATTTTCATGATCTTGGTGCTAAAAAAAAGGTCTAAACATTTTTACTTAATATCCACCATAACTCTCCCAGGTATTTATGTGCCTATAGTAACTATGATGTTCATAGTTGTAGTTTCCATGTGTTTTGGGTTTTATTTTTGTCTGTCCCGATATACTACCTAGGAGATGCTGCTTTGTTTTCCAACTTTACCCTTTTATCAAAATTCAAATACTTTCATACCCCTCCAATCAAAACAACATCTCGCATGACATGTTAACCTCTAGGCAGCGATTCCTTTCCTTTATTTCTCCAATTCTCTAACTGCTATTTTCTTCTTATTTTCTCGAAATTTCGATTGCTGAAAATTTAGAAAGACAAGACTTCAATTTGAAGGAATTTTAAGAGGAAGAGAGGGATTGAAAGAGGGTGACTTGAGATTTGAAAGAGGTTATCTGAGATACTACATTTTACGGTGAGAATCATCTAATTCCCATTATATTTTTATTTTTTGCCATTTTCAGTGTGGAAAATTGACATAATTTCTATTGCATTTCAATCTTCTAACTTTACTTTGTTTTCATTTTTTCCAGAAAAGTGGTTTTGTTTATCAATCACAAGTTTCATAACACTGGCAGGGTTGCAAAGCAGCTCTCTTGTAATTTTTGTAATGCCAATATTTTTTTTCAGTAAATTTTCTCTTTGTTGTCTATGGTTTTGTTCTGAAATTGAGAACCCAAAATTTACACTACTCACTAACTCAAGTTGTTTTGCATATTATGTCGTGCAATACTCTTGATATATTCAAAGTTAAACTATTTTCATATCATCCTCTCTACCTTTTTTGTTTTTTTTATCTAAATCTTTTTAAATCACAATACTTTGGTTTTTATCTAAATCTTCTACTATATTTTGAACGTATAGCTTTTGTCTTTTCTATGATCACTTGCTTGCAAGTTATTATCTTTCACCTTGGAGTGAGACTACATTGATTAGAATTTAGAACCTACCATTTTTTATTTTCTAAAATCAACATTGCATTGTAGTCTTAGAAAAGTGAAAATAATGAATCTGAAGAATGCTTTGCCTTTGATAAGGTAATAAAGGTTTCCATTACCTATGTTTCAGGCTTGATTTTTATTTAAACTGACGATGTTTGATTCCAAAATGATGCTTCTACTCTTAAACCAAAATGTTTTGCTTTTAATTAGTCTGTGTTGTTTAATGTTACTGGAGATTTTATTGTGCGATTCGACTTATATTCGACTTATATTACTGGAGATTTTATTGTGCGTAAAATTAATCATTGTATTTTTTATTTTGCACGGGTATACCGTAAGCTAAATGATGATCGTCTGTTGGCAATTGGCTTAGAATGAGACTTCTCAGGTATTTCCACTTATATTAGAGATATCCCAATATAATAGTACGTAAAATTAATCATAGTATTTTTTATTTTGCACGGGCATACCGTAAACTAAATGATGATCGTCTGTTGGCAATTGGCTTAGAAAGAGACTTCTCAGGTATTTCCACTTCTCTAGTTCTTGATGTTATTGCTTATTTTTCTTCATCTGGCACTGGCATATCTGAGTTATGACCCAAACTTTACTGACAACATGGAGGAGGATACTGATGATGAAGGTCATGAAGAGGAGGAGGATGAGTATGTGGCTATGTGGTTATTGCCTGTATGGTATTCATATTTGCACAATAATTTTCTTGTTTATAATGTCATATATGCAATATTATTTTCCAGCGAGCGTGCAAATGAATATACAGATGATGAAGATGCCAGCTGGAAAGTTCGCAGAGCAGCAGCTAAATGCTTAGCTGCATTGATGGTTTCTCGTCCTGAGTTGCTTTCATAGCTGTATGATGAGGTATCTTTTCTTTCACTTATTGGTAATCTGTAATTAAACTATTCTTCTCTTTATTTTTCCGAGATATTTCTGTTCTTCCATCATTTTATACCCCGGGTAATGAGTAAACATTTGGTTTCCTAGATTTATAGTTTGTTTAGAAGTTTTGGTATCCATATGTTTTTCCAATAAAATTTCTTTTATCCCAAAGAAATTGTGTAATTGTTTGTGTGTATGGCTGTTCACTCTCTTTTATAATCTTCAGTTACCTGACTGGCCTAACCTTCAATTTTCTGCCTTACAGGCTTGTCCAAAACTGATTGACAGATTTAAATAGATAGAAGAGAATGTCAAGGTAGGTTAGGCTTTTTTTTTTTGTCTTTTATGATCGAAGATTGTTTATCTGACATATGAATATGTTGCATATGGATGTATTTAATACGTTCATTGAGCTCTTGCGTCAATCTGGAAATGTCACAAAAGGGCAGACTGATGTAAAAGAAACGAGGCAAGTGGCTTCTGCTTTTCTTATGTGAAAGTACGTTGTGTCCAATTTTGTTTTATTATTTGTTTTGATGTTGGAAACTTTATGCAATGGGTGCTTGTGCATTCAATCCGAACACTTCTAGGTTTATTTAAATCTTAAGATCCACTGTCAAATGATATTTTTTTATATATAAACTAGTTGCGTAGAAGATATCAAAAATATTCCTCAATTATTGATATATAAATTTTATATATTGTTGAGCACTAGTAATTCATACCTTAATTTAAGGACTTGACATTATGTAACCTATGTCTCCTGTAACCTATATCATACCTCATATTTTCCATGTTTTCCAGAAGATTTGTAAGCTATGTCATTTGTTATCTTAGAGCACTTCTGTTATGAATGGTATCTATGGCTTCGTTGCTGCTTTTACAGATATAGCACTAATTAAATTTATATCTAAAGCTCCTTGTATGCTTCCAAATTCTAATATATATATGTAGTAATACTAATAAGCTTTGTCAAGAGCAATACGATCATTCACTGCGGCTATCACTTCAACTTTTCTATAGTCAAGCCCAGTTTTTACAATTATTACCTCATAACTCATACTATGTCACAAATTGACTGTCTCAACACTGACATGCAATGCAGTCCTAACTGGTTGTTGAAGCAAGAACTGTCAGAGATTGTCAAGTCTATCAGTAGGTAGTTGCGTGAGAAATCCATCAAAACAAAGGTAGTTAAATATATAACCAAAAAAAAAGGTAATTAAATATTTAAGCATTAAACTTGGTTGATATCCATTAAACTCAAGTCTAAAAAATTATAAGCATAGTTTGTCCTTGCAGGGTGGTGCCTTTTCTGTTTTGAAAGAACTCGTTGTTGTCTTGCCCAACTGTCTTGCAGACCACATTGGGTCACTCATTCCTGGAATTGAAAAAGCATTAAATGTAAGCAAAACTCTCTTGAGTTAAACCTTTCTGTACTCTTACGTGGTTTCTGCTATTGATCTATATTTTGTTATTATTTTTCTTTTCAGGACAAATTGTCTACCTCAAATTTGAAGATCGAAGCGCTGATATTTACAAGATTGGTATTATCTTCGCATTCTCCTGATGTATTCCACCCTTATATCAAGGTAAGAGTATGAGGATTTGTTTGATTTACTCTTTGAATTGGTTTAACCACTTGTATTTTAGGGGCACAATGGCAGTGCCTTGAAATTCTTTATTTGTTACGGTATTAACTTTTCTATTTTCTGATACTCAAAATTTTTAAAAAAATTACGATAGTATGTATGATTTTATAGATTGGATGTTTGTTGTCCTGTTTCACATAATTTGGATTGGAAAGTTACAAAATTGAAATCCTAAAATCAAAATGCTACCCCCTTTCGTTTCCCTCTCCCATTCGTTTGCACGCAGACTAAACTTGAAATCCTAAAATCAACTTAAACACCATGAATCCTCTCCGCTGCACATCACTCACTCACTGATTCATTCGTTCTGATTCATTCTGTCGCATCAATTTTCAGTTTCGACTTCCTTTTGGTTTCAACCTCTTACTTTCCTCCTTTTATTATAAGTCATCTCTCATCTGATTATCTTCGACTTTTCATTTTCTTCGCACATCTGAAATGCTCCTCCTCATACGTGCTCTCCTTCACCGATGAAGGTAACGACGACCCAAACTTTTTTTTCCCTGTTGCATTATTTAGTCCCCAATTGCTATTTTTTAAACCTTTTTACGTTGTCCATATGGTTATGTCATTTTATTGATTTGCTTTCTACTCTAATTTGAAACCTAATTTCTTAATTGTTGCAAATGGTAAAAGGAAACGGGAAGATAGAGCATGGTTGAGATTTCCCAAAAATGATAAGAGATAGAATTTGTTATCGAATAATCAGGTGACTATATCCAAACAAACCCATTCATTCTCTTTAATTTAATATTTTCTAATTATTTCTAATGTTGAATATTAATTGAATATTCATTCTCTTTAATTGAATATTTTCTAATGTTGTCTCCTAATTAATATTCACATTTTTTTAATTATGAATTTGGGGATCTTTGATTTTGTTTTTATGAAATATATGGTGACTAAACCCGTTCCTGGGAGTCAAGGAGAGCATGGTTGAGATTTCCCAAAAATGATAAGAGATAGAATTTGTTATCGAATAATCAGGTGACTATATCCAAACAAACCCATTCATTCTCTTTAATTTAATATTTTCTAATGTTTTCTAATGTTGAATATTAATTGAATATTCATTCTCTTTAATTGAATATTTTCTAATGTTGTCTCCTAATTAATATTCACATTTTTTTAATTATGAATTTGGGGATCTTTGATTTTGTTTTTATGAAATATATGGTGACTAAACCCGTTCCTGGGAGTCAAGGAGAGCATGGTGTTATTGGATCAGCGAGAAGAATTCCTTTAAATGATATTGCATAGGTAACGGTAATGAATCAATTTAAATGCAATTTTTTATAGTATTGTAATTATTATTAATTGAAATATACTTCTGCAACTGCTATTTCAACCTGCTGTAGTGATTTTGGACGTACAGCTATTTCTGCAACTGCTATTTGCATCATGAAGTGTGTTGGTTGTGTCTGTTTTATAGCAATTGTGCTTTGAACCAAATCTGCCCTGTTTTTGCAGCATGGTTATTTTTCACTATCAGAATATAATTAGCCTTCTATGAAAGAAATTAAGTTAGAGTTTTTGAATTTGATTTTGTATATCTTCAGTTGGTTCTTCATCTTTAAAAAAGCATTGTTCTACAGCAAAATCATCACTGACAACAAATTCATTGAAGGCAGGGAAATATACAGTACATAATGGTACATTTATTCATCGTGCAAGATGTTCACTAAGAGCTTCGTTTAGGCGGAATGTGGAATCTATCAAACCACGTCATATTGCATTCTAAGGTAATTATGTTTGAATATGCTATTGTTTTATTAAAATCATAACTAAACAGAATGGAACTGATTATATCATTAAAAATATTTGTACTCTGTTTAAAAAACCACCGACTGCTATAATAGATGCAATATCAACTCTTATGACTATTATCTAGTTGTTTATAATAACTTTTCCTATCTGACATAACCAGCAGATAGAAAATATAAGTTCTTTATTGAAACATATAATTGTAAATATAAGTTTTTAACCTATCTTCTTTAAGTATCTTTTTTTTAGTCAAAAATAACATTCTTATTGTACAGATGTCGATATTACATTGATTAATCATCATGACTGGAACCAAATGATATGCGCAACTAATGCTAAAGAATCGGATATACCGTCTAATTCGGGTTTTCTAATTTAGATATATCCGCTTTTTTATTAACAGACTACTTATTCAGGTTTTTGTTTTTCATTTATCTTTTTTATTCTAACACAATCAAATTTATAACTTTTTATTATTTTAGGGAGTGATATAAATGTTGAAAACTTTCTTAGAAGTTAATACAGAAATAGATATACCCTCTAACTCAGGTAGTCTTATCATAATCTATTTCTTATGTAGCAAAATAAAATTTAAATTGTTATAAAAAAAAATTAAATTTAAATTTGATTGCGTCACTGAGTAGTCTTTGAATTTCCCATTTATTTACAATGTTTAGGCTCAACTACAGCATGCCTGATGAGGAAAATTCTGCAAGTAATTGAGTTACGCGTTTCAAATCAAGCAGAAAGCAAGGAAAGTGTACGTTTAACATTCTTTATGGCATTTTTTTTGCAAAAAAGTGATCGTTTTATAATTCTATTGAACAATGACTAATTTAATGTGCTGCCTATCTGAAGCAAAACCATATTTTCAAGGCACATGAGGGGAAGTACCAAACAGAAATAAATGCACTTGAAAACTTGGTGGTAGGGACAACCGAAGGGAATGAGGTATTTTCCTTAGTTATGCATCGGAGGCATGTTAAATATAGATCCTTAGCTCTGTTAAATATACTCTTCTTATTTTCAATGTCATTATTTTGTCGCTGCTCATTTGCGTTGCATCTTAGAGTAATGTTTTTAATTTCGGTGAACTAACTAATAAATATTGTGATTAAATAATTTCAAATATATTGAAAGTTTGAAGAGGATAAATGTATATTCAAAATTGAATCATATTTGACTGTGTTATTTGGACTTCAAATTTTCTTTTACTTGTTGATTCAAATCATTTAAAATGTTGTTTTTAATTCGACCGTGTTATTTGGACTTCAAATTTTCTTTGTTTAATGTTTAACAGCTTACTCCCGCCGCACCGTGTAACTGCAAAATTCTGTTCCTCGTGCGCCGAGAGATGGTGGACTCAACAATGGAAACCCTAGACTCAAAACCACTGTCTCCTTTAACAACCACCGATTGCAAACCTCAAATCTCTTCTCCACTTCCCTGTTCCATGTTCGCCGTAGGGTTGCACTTCTATCTCTCTTTCTCCGATACATTCCATTCTCCGATGTATAATAAAAATCAAATTAATCAATAAATCTTCACTTTATTTGTTTCTGATTATGATGATATGTTATGTTGCTTATAAATCTCCAATCAAAGTCTTCTTTATGAATGATTATTTTCAATTCAACTAGTTTGTTTGTTTATTTGTCTGTTTGTTGCTTCTCAGATTCCCTAACTAACTAACTAACAACATTCCACATTACTCATACAACAATAGTGCCACTGCAAACATGGCCAACCTAGCTTTGCCCGGGATACTTGGAAAGGTAAGGTACTTTATGATTGTTTTTGTGTGCGAAGAAATCTTATTATCGACTATTTACTTGTTTGTGCCACAACATAACCTAACCATACAATGATTCTCAGACACAGATGATTGGGAAGGATAAAGATCAGAGATAAATGGTCACTTCTGATCTGGTTAGTCAGTTGACCAAACCCACTTTTAGGGCCGATTCTGATCTCGAACTTAAATTGAAAAATATCATCATACAACAACTTGACATGCTGCTAGTGATGTTTCTGGACTTGCTGTCAAATGGTACATATATCTTTTTACCAACCAACCAATATTATATTATCAAATCACTCTCCACATTACAGATTAAGTGTTGTTTTAATTCTTTTTGTTATAATTTGCAGCCTTGCTCCGTTAGTCAGGAAGATGAATGAGCCAAGGGTTGTCGAAATGAGCAGTCAACTGTGTGACAAAATACTTAACGTGAAGGATCAACATCGGGACACTGCTAGCATTGCTTTGAAGACAGTTGTTGCTGAATGCTGAAGTTTCTACCCAATCCCTTGCACAATCTAATCCTTCCATTCTCTCACCACAGTTGATAAAAGGAATTACTGGCAAAGTAAGTCCTTCAAACTTACCAAACCATCTGTCCTTATATCCGACTCATTCTGCCTTTACCAACTTCCATTCTCTCTCATCTGCATTTCTCTCTAATGTATGCATTTAGATTATTCAGTTTGTACCTTTTGGTCTCTCACCTGCAATCTGATACGTACCAATTCAAGAAAACAAGAAATTTTCCAAAAACAACTCTTATATCTGTCACTTTCATTTTACATTTTTAGATTTATATTTCTTAAAGAAACGCAAAGCATCCTTTTCCTTTACTTATAGGCATACCATGTCACATGTTGTAGAGATTTGCACATCACTACTACCCTTGGTAATCTTAAGAATCTGGTTCGCTCGAAGGACTTTTGTTTATATTGATAAAATAAGATGTTAATTAAGGGTTTTTGCTCTATTATTAATATCTGCCAGTAAATTTGGTTGGTTTTTCAGTTTATATTTTTGGACGGCTCTTGGCAATTTCTACTGGGAACACAGTAAGATGTTAAATCCTGCTCAGGGTTTTTTATGTTTACTTATTATTAACTATTGTTTATTCAAATTTGTTATGAAAGTATAAACTATGTATATGCACCTTTTAGCTGATTGTCAAGCACAAAACACATGCTTTTATACATATATACACAAGACAGATTTTATACTTAGCTAAACTAGGGTGTTTTGTTGTATTTTAAAATGGTCATGCTACTAGGACAGATAACTTGCTGATCTAAAAACTTGTGCCACCGGCATTCTCATTCCTATAAAATGAATTTATAGTAGTTAAAAGCCAATTGTCAACACAGCACCACATGTTTTGTTTACATTTTATATTCTTTCAAAGTTCAAAGTTTTTTTTGTTATTTGAAAAGTTGTATTTATATTCATTTTTATTTGTTTGGAGCATTTGTCTCATCTGCAGATGCCAGCAGCAGCGGAAGACACAATGATGGTACTGAAGATGCTGGCCTTGTTGGTCATATATTCATCTAAATGAGGTTTTTTTTTCTTCTTTTCATGACATGTTAACTAGTACAATTTTAAGTTTTATAATCTTTCTCTCTAGAACATTTTTCCGATATACCTCTATATTAACAAGAGAACATATTTTTTTTTTCACGTCTCTGCATTTTTTGTTTTCTTTTCTTTTTTAGAGTGGGGTTGGAAAGCACTTTTAGCTACTATTCCTAATTATTTTTTTTTGTCTTCCTTTGTTCATAGGAGATTTTTATAATTTCCTTCATATTTTCTACAAAGCGGCTTTGAACTGAAGTATGCATCCTAATTTTTGTTGTTTAATTTAAAGCTTCCAAATGTTATTTTTGGCGGATTTCTAGAAGTCTTAGTTCTTGTTGCTGCGAAATTACCATTAATAATCATTCCAATCTCATCTGCCTTAGTTTTAGCTCTCCTACACCTCCATTATCTGCCTTTCCAGTCACGTTTTGTGAAGCCCATATTATATTTTCCATTTTGAGTGTTTTGTATGTAATAACTGACAAGTTTAATGGTTAGTGAGCTTTATATCTTGGTGGGGGTAGTAGAATAATTAAAAAAAATTATAGTACTTGGTTGTATTTTAGAGAATAATATAGAATATCTTGAGCTATGTCTCAGGACTGTGTCTATTTTTGTTATATTTCATGATTTGATTTTGAATTTGATCTGGGTTAAAATTTCAGTAAGCATTATGGTTGGTTTCCTTATTCAATTAGGGTTAGTATTCTAGGATTAAGATATATAAGGGTTAGTGGCTAGGGCTTATTCTTTTTTATAAAACCATAATCTCAGTAGATTATTTCTCATCTAATCTTCTTTACCAAAGATCCTATAACTTCAACTTGTAAAACGAGGTCATTTGGATATGAAAAACCTTCCTCGTCAGAAGTAGTTTTTGCTGTCAATATTATTTAAAAAGTAACAGAACTTCGTGGCAAAATGTCAATGTGTTGAAGTTTAACCACCTAGTGATTGCTCTGTTCCATGGACCCCCTTAGGAAAGAGCTATACCTGAGGGCTGAGGCGAGGCTGCTTCTGTGATTTAGCTTACTTCACTAATCGTGTGAAATGGTGCATCTGCTTGTGTATTGAGCATAAACCCTAACTTCCGGTTTAATTTGCTTACATGATTCGTCCTAAGGTTTTCGATTGCCAGTGATTTGAGGATTTAAGACTTGGTTTTTGTTAAACTGAACTTAATTAGGTATTTCATAATTCTGAAGTCTGAACATATGGGTTTTGTTAAAGGGAGATGCAATTCGATTTTCACTGGAGTTTTGCTGTGGTATTATCCACCAGTGCCAACTGCCAACAACTTAGTTTTTGTGCTTTTGTTTATAGCATTTCAGAAAACTCTAGGTTCAGTCTTTTTCTGTCAAATTCTCTTGTGTTAACAAAATTATGCTGACTATTAAATTAAACGAAAGAGATGACCATTCTAACGTATTTTATTTTGTTGTTCCAGTCAACCTATAAAAAGTGCGAGCCACTTCTCATCTTCACGTGCGCAAAATCATTTTGAGCAGCAAATGTATGTGAACCAGACAACTGATGAGTGGAAACGAGTGGTATATTCACACTAGACCTTTTTTTGCAGGCACATACACTTACAACTCAGGTATACTGCAGAAGAGAAGTGCTGATTGTTGCACTAAGAAAAGGTTCTTGTTGTTTTGTTTTGTGTTTTTTCCAGTTGAGGATTCTTGTGCTGTTTTCTATTTCTCACTAGCATCTCCATGTGAACTGAAATATCTTAGCTACTGTAGTTTGAAATTTGAATTGGGTTTTTCTTTTTTCAGGGACAATGATTTGCACCGGTTACTTTTTATGCCTTATGGCCTACCAGACGGTGCTGAGTTGGCTTACTATGTCAAAGGACAGTTTTCTTGATATAAGCCCTTCACAGTTTGAAGCCCATGCTGGAATGGCGGCTAGGCGTCAACCGTGAGTAGACTGTTAAATAACTAAATTTACTATTCTGTTTTTCTTCATCTCAGAATGCTTTTTGTTCTTTTGCAGTTACCAGTTACCGCAACATATATACTTCCAATGGATTGACACTTCATGATATAAGATACCATAATATCAAGTTATTATAAAATATTTTCTTATCAATTAATCTTAATATGTATTATAACATACCATAATATTTATTTGCTGATATTGTTTTTATTTTAATTTTTTCTTATCAATTAATCTTATTATGTATTATAAGATACCATAATATCAAGTTATTATAAAATATTTTCTTATATTCCAACATTCTTAGTTCCCCATGTTTTCTTTATACCACTTAATAAAATCCTCTGTTTATTATTTAAAAATAAAAAATCCTCTGTTATCCGATGCATCATTAGACAATGACAATTGTAGTTTGTTGCATACCTGGTATAGCTTGCATATCACGGTTTCTTACTACCTTTGATGCCGGCAACAAGGTATTATAGTATTATGGTCTTTTCTGTTTCAATTACAGCCTGCTTAGGATTGCAGTGTACCAGATAGTGGTTGGCATTGTCTAAATTGTAACGATAATACTAGTGATGGAAGACGTGTGAGGCCAATCATGATTCGGTTGACACGGGTTGATAAAGAACCAGAATATGAAATGGGTGGATGTGTTGTTTGCAGGTATGTGATATGATTGTGTTTGTTTATCTTAAAATATATCAAATCAATCACATTTTGGCAAGTTTATCGGGAAGTAGTTTCCTTTCACCTAAGGAAAGGATGTGCAATTTTACTTTCAATTAAGATTATGGTTATAGATTATGGATTATGATGTGTCATGAGATCATGTGTTCAATAGCATATAATGCTAAGACTTCAATGCAATGCATGTCATGAAATCTATTCTTGTGGTAAGACTTGGTGGCCAAGGACTACGAAACAGATCGAAGTTGATTTAAATTTCACAAATTTCTTGGGAAAACACTTCCAGATATCTTTGCTCCTCCCAAGAATCATAAATCGTTATTACTCCCTGAAAATAGACCTGTTTGTGTTACAAAACTCCCAGAGGACTGCCACTATGAGCTAGAGGTGAAGATTTGTGGCGGTAAATTCAATTTCCAAATGGTATTTGCATTTCTTTCATATAGCACTATACAAATTTATATCTAAACATTGTTCCTTAGGTTAAAGTTACAAGAGAATACCCATTTTTGCATATGATCTTAATAGATAGCTAAAGCTCCATTTATGTGTGAACATGCTTCCAAATTCTAATATATATATATATATATATATATATATATATATATATATATATATATATATATATATATATATATATATATATATATATATATATATATATATATAGTAATAATAATAATAATAAGCTTTGTCATGAGCAATACGATCATTCAAGTTTTCTATAGTCAAGCCCAGTTTTTACAATTATTACCTCATAACTCATACTGTATCACAAATTGACAATCAATGCAGTCCTAACTGGTTGTTGAAGCAAGAACTGTCAGAGATTGTCAAGTCTATCAGTAGGTAGTTGCGTGAGAAATCCATCAAAACAAAGGTAGTTAAATATGTAACAAAAAAAAAAAAGGTAATTAAATATTTAAGCATGAAACTTGGTTGATATCCATTAAACTTAAGTCTAAAAAATTTTAAGCATAGTTTGTCCTTGCAGGTTGGTGCCTTTTCTGTTTTGAAAGAACTAGTTGTCTTGCCCTACTGTCTTGCAGACCACATTGGGTCACTCATTCCTGGAATTGAAAAGCATTAAATGTAAGCAATACTCTCGAGTTAAACCTTTGTGTACTCTTGCGTGGTTTCTGCTATTGATCTATATTTATTTTGTCATTATTTTTCTTTTCAGGACAAATTATCTACCTCAAATTTGAAGAACAAAGCCCTGATATTTACAAGATTGGTATTATCTTCGCATTCTCCTTATGTATTCCACCCTTATATCAAGGTAAGAGTATGAGGATTTGTTTGATTTACTCTTTGAATTGGTTTAACCACTTGTATTTTAGGGGCAATGGCAGTGCCTGGAAATTCTTTATTTGTTACGGTATTAACTTTTCTATTTTATGATACGATAAGAAGAACTTAATTTTTCCATTAAAAATTTTAAAAAAATTATGATATCATGTATGATTTTATAGGTTGGAATGTTTGTTGTCCTGTTTCACATAATTTGGATTGGAAAGTTACAAAATTGAAATCCTAAAATCAAATCGCTACCCCTTTCCTTTCCTTCTCCCATTCGTTTGCACGCAAACTAAACTTGAAATCCTAAAATCAACTTAAACACCATGAATCTTCTCCGCTGCACATCACTCACTCACTGATTCATTCCGCCGCATCAATTTTGAGTTTCGACTTCCTTTTGGTTTCAATCTCTTACTTTCCTCCTTTTATTATAATCCATCTCTCATCTGATTATCTTCGACTTTTCTTTTTCTTCGCACATCTGAAATGCTTCAGGCCCGAGTGTGAGGGTGTGTGTTGGAAATTCCGCCTTAATTGCGGTCTGCCCCCATCCGCCTAATTGCGGCATTTGGGTTGCCTTCATTGCAGCCTCCAACACTTTCATTGTGTTGGGTGTGAAGGGGTGGATTTAGTCCCACATTGCTTAGAGATATGGCCTATGTAGCGTTTATATAGCTGGGCTATCCTCACCTTACAAGCCGGTTTTGTAAGGATGAGTTAGGCCCAATATAAAAACTGACGATGTTTGATTCGAAAACAATGCTTCTACTCTTAAACTAAAATGTTTTCCTTTTAACTAGTGTGTGTTGTTTAATGTTACTGGAATTTCATTGTGCGATTCGACTTATATTAGAGATATCCCAATAAAACTAATCATTGTATTTTTTATTTTGCACGGGCATACCGTAAACTAAATGATGATCGTCTGTTGGAAATTGGCATAGAAGAGAGGGTGTGAAAGGCACAAGTTACTTGGGTTAGTATGTTTTACAAGCCTATCATGATTTCATTTTCACACTAATGCCTTTTCAGCTATGTTTGCAATTCTACATGGATTTAATGTTTGTTTTTTGTGGCTTATTGTTTATATATTGTTTTGTGATTTTGTAGATGTCCTAATTTGCACCGAATCTTTTTTGTGTGACTTATGTTTCAGTCAAATTATAACCCTTCTCTATCGATGCTTCTTTCATATCTCTGTTTCTTCTTCTTCTTTTTATATTTGGTTTCTACTTCTTCTATTGTCTATTGCTGATGAAATGTGTTCTTCTATTTGGCTTCTACGGTTTTAGTACAGATGAAACTAAAGTTGGCAAAAGCTATGTTTAGATGTTCTCATGTCTATTTCTTAATATCATTCTTAATTAATATATTCTGAAATGTGTTTCTTAATTCATATATTGATGGTCTAAAAAATAGCTTCAATATTTGATGATCCAATACTTGAAAGCAATTGCAATTATAAGTGCAGGTAAATTCTTCATTTATACTAATATCAATCCAAAAGGCGAAATTAATCTTGCTTCATAACTTATCTGTCAATTGCAAAAGGTAAATTCATATATTGTTGTCAATTGCAGTCCGCAGATCCATGTCCTTTGCAACTTCTTTGATTGGTTGAGAAATTCTTCTTTTGAAGGTAAATTTTAAAAATGTGGCAATCTCTATGTAAGTTTAGTATGTAAACCATATCTAATCTTTTGTCAATTGCAGTCCGCAGATCCATGTCCTTTGCAACTTCTTTGATTGGTTGAGAAATTCTTCTTTTGAAGGTAAATTTTAAAAATGTGGCAATCTCTGTGTGAGTGTGTTGTTAATTTTTGTCTCCCATTACATGACTTTCAACTTTGGTGGGATAATAATAAACTGTTATTTGAATAGAATTATCATCTCTCAACTTTGATGATCAATTTTTGCAATGTAAAATTTGTAATTGTTGAATTCAAGTAGCCTTAAGCATGTCATAATGTATGCTGTTTGGATATAAGATTAGCGTGTCAAACATTTGTGAACTAAAACATCAATCATTATTGAAAGAAAAGGCTTAACTCAATGCAATCCCACTATGTGATGTTTGATTGCATTATAAAATTTTGTTGTAGAAACTAAGAAGACCTCAATTATGTTCTTTGATCTTCTTATTTACTTAATCAACTATTCTCATGTAGCATTCTCTGAAATTTAACTACATATTTGTATTATAGTTTCTATTTTATTCCTGTCAAAGAAATACTATATTATGTTGCAAATTAGTCAGCTTTTATTTGATGGTGGAGTTTGTGTCAGGACTATGAAATTGGTGATGGTACTACTGGAGTTGTTGTGTTGGCTGGATCTCTTACAGGTTGGAGGTTTTGTATGAGAAACTACTCATGATGATGACTGGAAATCTACATAATGCCAAGACTTTTGTAGTGGCTTTAACCATATGGTAAGCAAGCATGAGACTATGTAACAATTCATATGGACTATTCTTGTTCTAATTTTCTGTTGTTTGATGTGGCAGCTTGACCATAAATATATCGTTGTTTTCTGGAACGCAGCACATTGAACAATTCTTCAGTCAAATTGTTACAACACATGTAACCTTCTTAACTCTGAACATTATCAATATTAGAACACTTGCTGTTCTACACACAAAAAACTGCCACATATCTTTTCTACCTTTTCATTTGATGAATCTTTCTATCTAAAATATTATTGTCTGATTTTCATTTTTTTTCTTCTTTCTAATAGGGCTCTGCAAAGAATTTGCCTTGATCATGCACTTCAAGACTCAGTCCAAGGCTGGTAAGTCTGTGAACTATAGTTTTATTTTCTTATCATTGCGATTTCATTTTTGGTGTTACTAATACTTTCGACTTCTGAACTATGTTGCACTGATTTTTCCCCTCAATATGTTTCATAACACTGTGGCAGGGTTGCAATGCATCTCTCTTATAATTTTTGTAATGCCAATATTTTTTTTCAGTAAATTTTTACTTTGTTGTCGATGGCTTTGTTCTCAAGAAATGAAATGAATGTTAACAGGCATCCTTGGAATAAGGGGAAGACTGTTCTTCTCATAAGGTGGTTAGTGCCCAGCAAGCTGAAGACCTAAAATTGTAGGAAAAGAGGAAGCGGGAACGAGAGGTATGAAGTGTTTCCCATTCTTGTTCTGCATACAGATCAGTTTGTTTTGTTACATATAAAATGTACATAAGGTTGCATGTACTCTTTGTTTATTTGATGGAAATATCTTTGATGCAGAAAAATTTGCCTAGAAAGAAGCACAGAAAGTTGGAACTTGAGCGATGTTGGAGGATGACAAGCAAGATGACAAACCAAAAGTAAGCCCTCATTACCTGTTAACTCTATATGGTTAAGGTTGGGATGTATTTGTTATTCCCCACTTTCTGTTCCACTTAAATTGAAATGCACAAAATTGCAGGGTGAGGGGACAGATATGAATGAAAAGGATTGACACATGCTGATCTTGCTTACCGACGTGCAAAAGACGGAAAAGCCACCACAAAGAGGGCAACTAGACTCTGGCAAGATTTTGAAGAAGCCTCAAAAGAAATCTAATATATCTAATCCTTCGCGAAAGACTTCCTCTTCAAGGACAGAAGAAATGCAAAGAGAGGTTCTGGAACAGGAAAGAAGGCGAAGAAGTCATTCAAAAGCAAGTCAAGGTATCACTTAAAAATCTATCTCATTTTTTAAACTCTTATGAGATCCTTTTAGGCATTGATAAAAATATTAATTTCGTTCTTGATCAACTTATAAAAATGTCTTTTGTTTCTGTTATGTGATTGATGTGGAGTTGTGGACTGAGGCTTTCTAGGGGGCAACTTAACAAATAATGATATAATCCTTTTCATTTTCTTGATGCTAAAAAAAAAGTCTAAACATTTCTACTTCAATCCTCCATAACTCTCCCAGGTATTTATGTGCGTATAGTAACTATGATGTTCATAGTTGTAGTTTCCCTGTGTTTTGGGTTTTATTTTTGTCTGTCCCCATATACTACCAAGGTGATGCTGCTCTATTTTCCAACTTTACCCTTTTATCAAAATTCAAATACTTTCATATACCCCTCCAATCAAAACAACATCTCGCGTAACATAGTAACCTCTTGGCAGCGGTTTCCTTCCCTTTATTTCTCCAATTCTCCAACTGTTATTTTCTTCTTATTTTCTTGAAAGTTCGGTTGCTGAAAATTTAGAAAACGAGACTTCAATTTGAAGGAATTTTGAGAGGAAGAGAGAGATCGTGAGAGGGTAACTTGAGATTTGAAGGAGGTGATCTGAGATACTACATTTTACGGTGAGAATCATCTAATTCCCATTATATTTTTATTTTTATTTTTTCCATTTTTTAGTGTGGAAAATTGACATAATTTCTATTGCATTTCAATCTTCTTACTTTACTTTGTTTTCATTTCTTCCAGAAAAGTGGTTTCGTTTATCAATCATGAGTTTCATAACACTGTGGCAGGGTTGCAATGCATCTCTCTTATAATTTTTGTAATGCCAATATTTTTTTTCAGTAAATTTTTACTTTGTTGTCGATGGCTTTGTTCTCAAGAAATGAAATGAATGATAACAGGCATCCTTGGAATAAGGGGAAGACTGTTCTTCTCATAAGGTAGTTAGTGCCCAGCAAGCTGAAGACCTAAAATTGAAGGAAAAGAGGAAGCGGGAATGAGAGGTATGAAGTGTTTCCCATTCTTAGTTCTGCATACAGATCAGTTTGTTTTGAACATATAAAATGTACATAAGGTTGCATGTACTTTTTGTTTATTTGATGCAGAAAAATTTGCCTAGAAAGAAGCACAGAAAGTTGGAACTAGAGAGATGTTGGAGGATGACGAGCAAGATGACAAACCAAAAGTAAGCCCTCATTACCTGTTAACTCTATATGGTTAAGGTTGGGATGTATTTGTTATTCCCCACTTTCTGTTCCACTTAAATTGAAATGCATAAAATTGCAGGGTGAGGGGACAGATAAGAATGAAAAGGATTGACACATGCTGATCTTGCTTACCGACGTGCAAAAGCAGGAAAAACCACCACAAAGAGGGCACTAGACTCTGGCAAGATTTTGAAGAAGCCTCAAAAGAAATCTAATATATCTAATCCTTCGCGAAATGCAAAGAGAGGTTCTGGAACAGGAAAGAAGGCAAAGAAGTCATTCAAAAGCAAGTCATGGTATCACTTAAAAATCTATCTCATTTTTTAAACTCTTATCTGATCCTTTTAGGCATTGATAAAAATATTAATTTCGTTCTTGGTCATCTTATAAAAATGTCTTTTGTTTCTGTGATGGGATTGATGTGGAGTTGTGGACTGAGGCTTTCTAGGGGGCAACTTAACAAATAATGATATAATCCTTTTCATTTTCTTGATGCTAAAAAAAAGTCTAAACATTTTTACTTCAATCCTCCATAACTCTCGCAGGTATTTATGTGCGTATAGTAACTATGATGTTCATAGTTGTAGTTTGCCTGTGTTTTGGGTTTTATTTTTGTCTGTCCCCATATACTACCAAGGTGATGCTGCTCTATTTTCCAACTTTACCCTTTTTTCAAAATTCAAATACTTTCATATACCCCTCCAATCAAAACAACATCCCGCGTAACATAGTAACCTCTTGGCAGCGGTTTCCTTCCCTTTATTTCTCCAATTCTCCAACTGCTATTTTCTTCTTATTTTCTTGAAAGTTCGGTTGCTGAAAATTTAGAAAGACGAAACTTCAATTTGAAGGAATTTTGAGAGGATGAGAGGGATCGTGAGAGGGTGACTTGAGATTTGAAGGAGGTGATCTGAGATACTACATTTTACGGTGAGAACATCTAATTCCCATTATATTTTTATTTTTATTTTTTCCATTTTTTAGTGTGGAAAATTGACATAATTTCTATTGCATTTCAATCTTCTAACTTTACTTTGTTTTCATTTTTTCCAGAAAAGTGGTTTCGTTTATCAATCATGAGTTTCATAACACTGTGGCAGGGTTGCAATGCATCTCTCTTATAATTTTTGTAATGCCAATATTTTTTTTCAGTAAATTTTTACTTTGTTGTCGATGGCTTTGTTCTCAAATTGAGAATCCAAAATCTGCACTACTCCCTAACTCAAGTTGTTTTGCATATTATGTTGTGCAATACTCTTGATATATTCAAAGTTCATCTATTTTCATATCATCCTCTCTACCTCTTTTGTTTTTTTATCTAAATCTTTTTAAATCACAATACTTTGGTTTTTGAATTTGATTTTGTATATCTGCAGTTGGTTCTTCATCTTTGAAAAAAACCAGCAAAATCATTGTGATTTCATTTTTGGTGTTACTAATACTTCCGACTTCTGAACTATGTTGCAGTGATTTTTCCCTCAATATGTTGTATCACAAATCACCACACCAATCTTCTTTGTAAACGCGACATATGACTCATGGCAGGTTAGATTGTTTTGTTGCCCAATATAATTTAGTAATTCATGTTTTTGGTGTTAGCTCTGAATAAATGAGATATTCAACAAGTCTTTTCCCTGATCCTCGAGATGTTGTGTTGATTCAGATTAAGAACTGATAGGTATGTGAATATAATTTTGTGAATTAGATAAAGAAATGATGAAATTGTGAGAATGAATGGAGATATTGTATTACTGGAATAGCGATGGAATATGAGTTACAATAAGAAAACTGAATGGAAAGAGAATAACAAACTAACAACAAAATTGCTACTAGCCCACAAAGCACGGAGAGTGCTCCCAAATCACATAGTGACCCTACCAAGAAAATAAGATAATTCTTAGCTAACTTATTCTTACTCTTTACTACTTCTTATATAGCTAATAGAGGTCATGCAATTCATGCAACACACTGCCACCTCATCATTCTTTATCCTTTCCTTTCCTTCTAGAATATACTCTCCACATTTTTGGCTTTGGCCCATAGTCAAGGCCCATTTCATCAACCACGTTCCTATCAACACCCTGCTCCATAATAATAGCCTTGTCCTCAAGGCTAAATTCAGGAAACTGTCCTCTCAAAACATCATCATCCTCCCATGTCATCTCATCTAATGATTTATTCTTCCACTGAACAAGACTTTGAGACACTGTTAAGCCATCCTTCACTGTTAACCTTGTTCCCAAAATATTTTCAGGGTACACATCATCATTAGTTGATATCTTTAGCTCTTTAGGAAGCACTCCTTGAGCTTGATAGTTGCCAATAGCTTTCTTTAATAAGGAGACATGAAAAACTGGATGTATCTTTGATTGTGGAGGTAAAGCCAGTTTGTAAGCAACTGCTCCCATCCTCTCTATGACTTGAAAAGGACCATAATAACGAGCAGGCAGCTTTTGATAAATTCTTTTAACTATAGACTGTTGCCTATGAGGCCTCAGTTTGAGAAAAACCCACTCTCCAATGTCAAACTGCACTGATCTTCTCTTTTTGTCTGCATGCTTCTTCATTTGCTGCTGAGCTCTGAGTAAGTGCAATTTTAATTGATTTAGAGCTTCATCTCTATCCTGTAGCTCAAGTGCCACAGCAGCTACCTTTGTCTCATTACTCAGAAACCTCACAATAGTGGGAGGTGGTCTGCCGTAAACAACTTCAAAAGGTGTTTTATCAATAGAGATATGATAGGTACTATTGTACCAGAATTCTGCCCATGGTAGCCAGTGAGACCATGACTTTGGTTGGTAAGATGCAAAACACCTCAAATACACTAACCTGCCCTTGTAGAATAAGACCCCTTGTTGAATATAAAATCCAGGTTTGGACTGAGGATTTTCTTTTAATTCTGTCATCATTCTCTGAATGGTAGTATCTTGTGACACCTCCATCAATAGTTTCTGCCCTTCCAACCATTTAGGAGAAGATACTATCACATTCAGTTCTCCATGACATCGAGAAAGAGCATCTGCAGCTTTATTATCCAATCCAGGCTTGTATTTTACTTCAAAAGGTCCTTACTATATACTAAAATGTCATCAAAGAAAACCAGCACAAATTTTCTTAAGAAAGGCCTAAAAATATCATTCATAGTTGATTGAAAGGTAGCTGGGGCATTCATTAACCCAAATGGCATGACCAAATACTCATAGTGTCCATTATGAGTTCTAAATGCAGTCTTATGGATGTCATCTTCATGGACCCTAATTTGGTGATAACCAGACTTAAGGTCTATTTTAGAAAAGATAGTAGCACCAAACAACTCATCTAATAATTCATCAACTATGGGAATTGGATACTTATCTGGAATAGTGGCTTTATTCAAAGCTCTATAATCCACACACATACGCCAACTGTTGTCCTTTTTCTTGACAAGAATCACAGGGCTTGAAAAAGCACTCATACTAGGCCTTATTACACCAGCTTGTAACAATTCATGGACTTGCTTCTCAATCTCCTCTTTCTGATGGTGTGGGTACCTATAAGGTCTCACACTTACCGCACCATGCTCAGGAAACAATTTAATGTAGTGAACTTGAGGTCTTGCTGGAGCAAGCCTGATTTCATCCTGAAAAACATTTGAGTATTGTTGTAACACCCCCATCAGTTCTTGCTTCATGCTTATGTCAGTGCTTGTTTTCTCACTACGAGGTATCCACCATTCCCCATCCAATCCCTCTTGTCTGCCTTCTAAGAAAGAATTTAAGTAATAATTCTTATCTGTATTTCTTCCTTGCCCTTGTAAAGTTATTGACCTTCCATCATGCCAGAACTGCATAGTCAAAGCTTTCCAGTCCATCATCACCTTCCCTAAGGTGCACAACCAAGAGACTCCTAAGATTACATCCAACCCTCCAAGATCTAACACCAAAGCATCTACTGACACCTCCATAACTCCTAAATTGACTTTGACTCCCTCACAGACTCCCTGAGATAACACCTTGTGTCCATCTCCTAACTTGATTCTCCTAGCAGCCATGTGAGTGATAGGCAGTCCCAACGCAGTAGCTAATTTGGAAGAGATAAAATTATGACTAGCTCCACTATCCACCAACACCACTACTTCAATGTTCTGTAATTTTCCTTCTAATTTCATCGTATTATACTCCCCCATACTTCCCAACACACCAATCACCTTGCACTCAGCCTCCACTTCCTCTTCTTCTTCTACCACAACCTCCTGTGTCTCCAAAGAAATAATTTCTCCTTCCTCATTCATACCTTCACCTTCTCCCAGAATCAAAACTCTTAGAGATTTCTCAGGGCACTTATGAAGTGTTGGGTGCCATTTTCCCCCACACTTAAAGCACAAACCCTTCGCCCTTCTCTCCTCACTTTCATCGCTCTGAAAGCTTCGCACTCCCTTCCACCGTTCTGATGATGGATTTCTGCGATGGTTTTCTATTTTTCTACCCGTCGAAGAAACTGACGCGTTCAAATTAGGGCTGGAACCTACAGAACCCGTTTTGGAATTTGGGCTAAATCCACTTGAGTTAGAGAATCGGGTCGGGTCTTTGGGGTTTAGGCTATATCCGCTCCGAGTTTTAGAAGAAAACCAGCCCAATCATTTCGACCCAAACGATCAGACCCCTTCTTCTTTGCGTAATTGCGTTCTCCATCATCATCTTCCTCATTCAATTTGTCCTCCACATCTTTTGCGATTCGCATCATTTGCATCCGTGTCACAGGATTCAAAGTACGAACTCTCCTTCTGATGTGAGGCTTCAACCCACTCATAAAGTACCCCAAATATTGCTCCTCTGGTAACCTTCCTACTTGCGATGAGAGCAGGGATATTTACAGGCTCGGGCAACTGTTTGATTTCTTCATATCTTTCTACTTCACAACTGATAGTTCTTAAGCTCCCATTTCTTTCTTTGAAAATGCAGTGATGTTGACTGATTTTTGTTTTTCCATTGACTTCATCTGATTTCTAATAATGCAGATGACAGTCCTCACAGTATATATAATATTCCTGTATGGAAGAGCATACCTGTTAAACTGTTTAAAGTTTTGTTTTATGATCTGCTATGTTTCTCCACTTTTGTCTGACTCTGAGTGGACTACTTTTTCTTATAGTACCGTATTTACAAAGGATAAAGTATCTTCCTGGTTATTGTATTTACTCTTTCATTTTCCAACAAATTTTTGTTCCACCCTCAGTTATAGCAATTGCAACTCAGTTGGAGAGTGTTATTAATTTCCACGCTAGGTTTTTTCCTTGATAAGTAATATTCATATCACTTTTAACATGTCTTCCTTTAAGCACACACACTGGCTTGTATAATAGGGGTCTTACTGTGAATACGGGACATTTCTCATTTAGTCACATTTTCAGTTGCGTGAAACATATAGTTAGGTGATTAGTTTTTTCAATTGTGTTTACGCATTATGTTATATCCAAAGTGTTGCAGCATGCATGATTTCTGAAGGAAAAGGATTTTGTTGAAATATTGAAATATTTCTAAATGCATACTCTTTGGAACTTTATTGAACTTTATATTTTTCCTTTATGATGTTCTTGCTCTCGGGCGTTTTCTGGTCTTGATGAAGCTGTCTTAGAGAAGGCAAAACTGATGGGTAATGCAGCACTGGATGCAGCTTTGAATGCTCAACTTTTGGTGCAGATTGGTGTTTTTACTGCAGTACCAATGATAATGAGTTTTATACTTGAATTAGGACTGCTGAAGGTTAGTCTATGCGTCAGAGAACATAGTTTTTTTTTTTTATCATCTCAGAATATCATTCTTGATTGTTTTCTCAGTATTAGTATTAAAAATAAGAATGTTAGATGTTAAGGCATCATAAAACATTAAATTATTATTATTATTATTATTATTATTATTATTATTATTATTATTATTATGATTATTATTATTATTATTATTATTATTATTATTATTATTATTATTATTATTATGATTATTATTATTATTATCAGAAGAAGAAGACTCAGAAAGCTACAAACAATGATAATGGGAAGGCGCCTCCTTCATCCTGGAGTATTTCTGGTAAAAACATCTTTAGCAACCATCACTTTTATTTGAATTGTAATTGTTTCTTATCTGTAGCTAACTGAGTTTGTTGCCTATAAATAAGAATGCGTGGTTGAGAGGAAGTGAGAGTTATTTGATGCAAATTAGAATTGGAACTAGGCAGATAATTGGCTAATAATTACAGATAATCTACACCATTATATAAAGGGAACTCTAACTTAACTGTCACTAAACTAACTACTAATTTTGGTGTGACAATTTTTTCGACTAATTTAACCTTAACAATTTGGTCATTTTTTAAATTTAAATTTGCATCACAATTAAAGGTAAAAAAACTAACTACCAAGTTTTGTTGATTATTTTTCTGGATACTATTCGTGGATTACTATTGCACTAAAATTTAGGTTTGTTTTGACACAACAATGCTACTTTTTAGTTGTCTCAGTATGGATATATTGCAAATTCTTCTTTCCATAATTGTGACATACTCAATTCGTGTAACTCATCTTCATATGCCGAGTACAAGATATCTTACCCAATATTACTTACATTCCTTGGATAATGAACACTAAATGACTTGGAGCAGCTCCAGTGGGAGGTATTTCATAATAAGTCCGCCAGCATGTCACCCCAAAAACTCAACTTTTTCTCATTTCTTTGGCTGGAGTCCGCACATCAAATGAACGGAAAGGAAGCATCTCAGGTTAGTAACACTTTCAAGATTAGAGTCAGGATCCGTTGACACCAACTAGTTTGACACCAAATGTTACACCTCTCAATAACGTTTTAACCGATATAAATTTTATAAAATCCACCGTTGGATTGAAAGTTTACATCATATAGATCATTTGTGTAAAATTTCAGACAAATCCAAAATTATTTGATATGCTATTGAGACACATAAAGATTAAATAATAAGATGAGATATACAACAAGGCTTTTCCCTGATCCTCGAGATGTTGCTTTGATACAGATAAGAAACAATAACATTCTTATCGCACAGATGTCGTCGATATTATATTGATTAATCATCATGACGAGAACCAAATGATATGCGCAAATAATGCTGAAGAATCAGATATACCGTCTAATTCGGGTTTTCTTATTCAGATATATCCGCTTTCTTATTAACAGATACTTCTTATTCAGTCTAATTTAGTTTTTTTTTTTAATTTTTTAATTTATCTTTTTGATTCTAACACAATCAAATTTGTAACTTTCTATCTCTCTTTCTCCGATGTATAATAAAAATCAAATTAATCAGTATATCTTCACTTTATTTGTTTCTGATTATGATGATGTGTTGCTTATAAATCTCCAATCAAGGTCTTTTTTATGAATGATTCTTTTCAATTCAACTAGTTTGTTTGTGTATTTGTCTGTTTGTTGCTTCTCATATTCCCTAACTAACTAACAACATTCCACATTACTCATTCAACAACAGTGCTGCTGCAAACATGGCCAACCAACCTAACTTTGCCCGGGATACTTGGAAAGGTACTTTATGATTGTTTTTTGTGTGCGAAGAAATCTTATTATCGACTATTTACTTGTTTGTGCCACAACATAACCTAACCATACAATGATTCTCAGATACAGATGACTGGAAACGAGAAAGACCAGAGATAAATGGCCACTTCTGATTTGGTTAATTAGTTGACCAAACCCACTTTTAGGGCCGATCCTGATCTCGAACTTAAATTGAAAAATATCATCATACAACAACTAGACATGCTGCTAGTGATGTTTCTGGACTTGCTGTCAAATGGTACATATATCTTTTTACCAACGAACCATTATCATATTATCAAACCACTCTCCACATTACAGATTAAGTGTTGTTTTAATTCTTTTTGTTATAATTTGCAGCCTTGCTCCGTTAGTCAGGAAGATGAATGAGCCTTGCACCGTTAGTCATCATGCCTATTGAAATGGTTGAGTTTATATGCTTTGCATATTAACTTATCTCTTTGTTTAAAACTTGTTGTCCAAAATCACTTTGGTGTTTTGTTCTCAATCCTTTATGCTTTCAACACCTTATTTTATATGTTTTCCTAGTTCTCTGTTCCTTGTATTACCCATTCTTAACATGATATTGAGAACATGCGTATGGTTATTGAGCTTTACCCTTTTTGCTAATTTAATTTATATATTGTTATGTGGTTTAGTTATAGTTTGCTGTTAAGTTCGCAGTAGCTTTATCAACACATTTAACAAGTTTTTATTGCTAGTTTGTGACTATTCTTTAGTTTTCATGCCTTTACTTATGCTATGTGTTTTGTATGTTATAGTTTCAGATGACAATGGAAGTTACACAGATCCAATTAAATGCCCAAGCAGTGGATGGTGCTGTGAGGAAACAAGCTGAAGATAACTTGAAACAATTCCAGGTTTGTTTTTCAGTTTATATTTTTGGACGGCTCTTGGCAATTTCTACTGGGAACACAGTAAGATGTTAAATCCTGCTCAGGGTTTTTTATGTTTACTTATTATTAACTATTTTTTATTTAAATTTGTTGTGAAGTATACACTATGTATATGCACCTTTTAGCTGATTGTCAAGCACAAAACCCATGCTTTTATACATATACACAATTTGTTGTATTTTAAAATGGTCATGCTACTAGGACAGACAACTTGCTGATGTAAAAACTTGCCGCTGGCATTCTCATTCCTATAAAATGAATTTATAGTAGTTAAATCCAATTTTCAAGACAGCATTCTTTCAAAGTTCAAAGCTTTTTTGTTATTTGAAAAGTTGTATTTATATTCATTTTTGTCTGCTTGGAACATTTGTCTCATCTGCAGATACCAGCAGCAGCGAAGACACAATGATGGTACTGAAGATGCTGGCCTTGTTGGTCATATATTCATCTAAATGAGGTTTTTTTTCTTTCTTTTTTCTTTTCATGACATGTTAACTAGTACAATTTTAAATTTTATAATCTGTCTATCATTGAACCATCAATTAGTAACCTATTCCCCCTATGAGAAAATTTTCATATAAGGAGATCCATGATCATTGTTTGGCTTTGGTTGTTTTTCTAGTTCAAATTTTGGCGTTCCTCTGGTGGTCTATTCCAAAGGAAAAACTATCAATGCGAAGGAGGTGCTAGCTGCTGGTCCTCGGCCTCAACCTATAATGGAAACAGTTTTAATTACTCTGATGCATGTTGGATTACATAGTGAGAAGGTGGAGTTAGAGGTAATCTTATTGATGCGTCATATATATATATATATATATATATATATATATATATATATATATATATATATTTTTGTTTACTTTTAAAGTGCTTTGATCCATTCTTGTACCTCTGTCTAGTGTTATTCTAGTGAGAGCTGGTAGTTGTATATGCACCGTACATGATAAAAATGTCCAGGACACCTGGAAAAAGGAACAAAAAGGTGAAAAGTGAAAACTTATAGACGAGGACAAGAAATATAACACTAGCAAAAGCAAAAATTATTGCATTCTTGGAAGACATTCAACGAACAAAATAGAGTACGAAACTAAAATTATTGCATCATAACACGCAATCTCTTCTTCTCTTCTCTAACCGCATCCTTCTTTCACAAGATCTCCAACCAGATCGGCAGCCATCCACAAGATCTACAACCAGATCAGCAGCCCTCCATCACAAGATCTGCAACACATCTATCTTCCATCTCCTTCGTCGAGAATAAGATCTGAACACACCATCACACGCAGCTACCATCTCCACCAATTGCCACTCTGCTACCATGTCAACATTCTCATAAGGCACAATACCTAATGTCTCACACCACAGAGTGTATTTCACCCTTTGATGGTAGCAGGACATTTCTCTCTTTCCAACTGCAGTCACCAACTCGCATCCACACAAATAGCCTCTATTGTAAACCAAAGACATTTCCGGTCGTCCTCGCCTTATCTCTCCCTCTCTTTCCCTAATCGCTGGTTTGAAAATAGTGTTTAGAAAATATTTTCTAATTTTAAAAATTTAGAAATAAAACGATTTTCAATTCTTCAAATCGGAAGCATAAATTTTTTATCAAATTACAAATGGAATTCAAAATATCTCTCGCAGCTTGTTCATGTCCTATATTTAAGGATCGCAGATCGCCTTTGCAACTAACAGACTTTTTATTAGAGTCTATCACGGATTTTTCTAAGATTTCTTTGGTTTAGCCTTGCTTTAGTTTTGTAACTTTCCTTTATGTGTATATTTGCCCAAAATAATGATTTTTATCTTATATCTTCAGGTTTTTGTTGTTTTTTATTGATGTGTTGATGATGTTTACATTTACAACTCTTTGTTATGATGGCAGAAAAGCACTCCAGGAAGAGAGTAAAAGCGATTCAAATTCGGTTATTTTCAGATTTTATGTTATTGTTGTCGGGATTTATGCCGATGTCCAGTTTTTCATTAGTTTCCTCATGCAGATTCCTGCATTGTCATCTTCTGACAAACCAATGTGATCGTTGGCCTCTCATTCGCTTTGTGAAGTGGCCGCGCCAGGTTTTGTGTCTTCATTTGCACTTGTTTTTGTAATTGTATTATCGATTAATTCATCTTATTTTGTATGTTCAATATCTTTTGTGGTTATGCTGAATGCCGATATCGGTTTTTATATTGACTAATGAAGGAACGACATTATGTTGGACGGGGAATGTATGAAAGGAGTTTCGATTTCATAAAGTATGCACTGGATATTGTCTTGTATAATTTTTCTTTACTTATAATACATGTAGAAGTACTAAGATATTTGCTTCCATTTCCAATACATTTTTGTGAGAAGTTTAGGGGCTTTAGTTTTTTTAATTAGAAGCGAGTACTATAAGAGAGACTCCTCTTTGTGAGGGACTGTATCCTGTGTTTTTCCCGGTTTAATTTAGAAATATATAATTAAAACTACCTTATTTGTGTGATTTTTTTTTATTAAGATACACCTTGTTGCTTTTCTCAGGTATATGCTGTTTTGGCTAGTCATTTTGAGTGCAAAATTTTTATTTGCTTACTTTCTTCAGGTACGTGACATACTCATAGTTGCCTCCAAATTGGAATTATACTGTTAGAACTGGTATCTAAATTAATTAAATATACTGAATTTACTAGAATATTTTAGATAATAAATCTTGAAGCAGTGATTACATATAATGCAGTAGCAGTTCTTCCTCTGGCCAAAACTGACAGATTCATTTTCTGACGTAACAATTACAGAAGTTACACACAAATGACAGGAATTTGAGAGCCCGTCCTCTCCCTAACCAACCGGTTTATACCAAATAATGCCTCAATTAAAACAACAAACTACTATTTATAGAGTTACACACACACTAATAAAAACATAACTGACATAATTAAAATAACTTCTCCTAATAATATAATAACTGCCATTAATTACATAATAAATACGTAATAATATTTACTAATAAGTGGTCTAACGTATGCATCTGTTTGTTCTTGTGTGCCTATATGTGGGTGAGTGGATAATATTGCTTGTACCTACTGTGCGTATGCTTATATGCTTGTACACTTGAATGTTTTATTTTTGAGGTTTTCAGATCAAGCCACTTGTGAAACCAACAAGGGACATAATAAAAGAGAAAAACTTAGTTTACTCTTGTCATGATTTTGTATCTAAAAGTAAGCGGTGGTCTGTTTAAGTTTGTGGTTATGTCTTTTTGTTTCCTGTTGATGCTATTGGCTACTAAAGTGCCTTTATTTTTGCTGATAATCTCAATGCTTTGACAATTGTTAGCATATGGTCTCCAGTGGTTTTCGTAAGTGCATCACTGTTTTGCCTTTTTACCCCCTTGTATGCTTTAGTTCTACTTTTTTCGTTAATGATAGCTTTCTTCTCTCGTGGGGATGAAATTGTCTTTCAAGAGGTTGTTGAAGTTTGGTGTGAACTATGAAGTAGCACAGATATTAATGTGATATTTATGTACTATCATTTATGAAGCCTTCTAGCATTTTATGTTTATGTTCATTTGCACTCAAAACAAGCTTTTCTGCTGAAAGCTATATCTTGAAAAACATGTTTAGCTCTTGTAAGTTGTAACTCAAATACTCAAATAAATATATTATTTTAGGAGGTATTGAACTAATATTGAGTTGGAACATTTTCAGTACTGATGGTTGTTTTTGTTATTGATTTATCTCATCCTTTTCACCTTGACTGTTTCTATTGTGCAGGAGAATGAGGATAGATATATTATACTACCTAGGAGATGCTGCTCTGTTTTCCTATTAATATAAATAAAATACTTTACATTTTTTTTTTTTTAGCGTTTATAATATAGCTCCATTACTAAGATTTTGCATCTACAAACGGTTCCCCCCGAGAGCCCCTTGATTGATTATTTGGCTTTCGTCAGACTCACAACGGTAAATAAGCGATTCGCGGGAGGCCACCTGTGTCCATTGTTTTATATTTTAGTTTATTATTATAATTTTATTATGTTGTCATGTTTGATTTTGATTTTAGGAAATTCAACGTCTTTTTCCCAGAAAGTTGCGCTCAAGATGGCTTGTACCTTACACTGTTAGTCAAGTCTTTCTTCATGGAGCACTTGAAGCTTCTAAAGAAGATGGCACCACTTTCATAGTTAATGGACAACATGCAAAACATTACGAGGAAGGGTTGCTCCAAGTGAGATATGTCGTTTGCCTCAGTGATTGAAAGCTTTCTCAGGGAAGTCACTGTTACTCTCTCTCACTTATTTACTTCTGTGCCTGGTTGAATATTTGACATTGAAGACCATGCTCTGAACTAGCACAATGTGCTATGTTGACTATCTTTTTGTAAACTATCTTCTAAATGTGAGATTTGAGCCTCTATAAGGGGATACATTCTAGAACTTGTCTTGTGTTCTACTGAAATTGAAATGCATAAAATTGCAGGGTAAGGGGACATATACGAATGATAAGGCTGGATTGACACTTGCTGATCTTGCTTACCGACGTGCAAAAGCAGTGAAGAATCATCAAAAGAAATCTAATAAATCTAATCCTTTGCCAAAACCTTCCTCTTCCAGGCTAGAGGAAATGCGGGAGCTATTCCAGAGTGACGTGAAGGATAAAAAGCCGAAACGAAGAGGTTCTTGAACAGGAAAGAAGGCGAAGAAGTCATTGAAAAGCAAGTCAAGGTATCAATTGAAAAATCTATCTCATTTTTGAAACTCTTATCTGATCTTTTTAGGCATCGATAGAAATATTAATTTTGTTCTTGATCAACTCATAAAAATGTCTTTTGTTTCTGTTCTGTAATTAATGTGGAGTTGTGGTCTGAGGCTTTCAATCGGGCAACTTAACAAATAATGATATAATCCTTTTCATTTTCTTGGTGCTAAAAAAATGTCTAAATATTTTTTACTTAATATCTTCCTCTAAATAGAAAGTAAAACATATCAGTTAATAAATTTGTGAGATTTTCTTTCTTTTCCGGTGTAAGAAAATATGGTTTATCCTTTAATTCACTTCCATAACTCTCATTATACGGTGATCTGAGATACTACACTTAACAGTGAGATTCATCCCATTCCCATTATATTTTAATTTTTTTACCATTTTCATGTGGAAAATTGACATAAATTCTATTGCATTTCAATCTTCTAACTTTACTTTTTTTTTCATTTTTTTTTCTCCAGAAAAGTGGTTTCTTTTATCAATCACAAGTTTCATAACACTGGCAGGGTTGCAATGCATGTCTTATATAATTTTTGTAATGCCAATATTTCTTTTCAGTAAACTTTCACTTTATTGTCTATGGCTTTGTTCTCAAATTGAGAACCCAAAATCTGCACTACTCACTAACTCAAGTTGTTTTGCATATTATGTTGTCTATGGTTTACAATGTTTGATCTACTTCTACTATATTTTAAACGTATACGGAACAAAAAATATTTTTGAATTGTGTGGGAGATGATTTTGAACCAGTTATGTTGAATTGTGGCTACCATATTAACTTAAGAGGAGATACTTGGAATTTTACACAGAACTTAGAGTTAATTTATCTCGTTCTTTTTGTAGCTGTAACCAGTGCTGCCATGCTGATCGGTTGCAGTTCCCAGGAATTAATAACGGCATTATCTACCCATAAAATCCAACCTTGCGAGCGAGGACACTGTTGCCACAAGTTTGACATTATTGCAGGTTTGTTTATTACTCAAACACGTCCGTTCAATTTTTTGTGGCTCTAAATGCTCTATATTCAGTATGTTTATCTATCTATCTTTTTCACATTCTATGGCAATTGAAACAAGAGATACAATTGCCAAATTTATTTATGCAAGCTTGTTTGAATGGCTTGTACAACAAGTTAACAAGTCACTTGCAGTGGGTGAAAACCATACAGAGAAATTCATTAGTATCCTTGCTTTTTATGTGTTTCAGCCATTCCAGGTATTCAATTTGTGTTGGTGTTTTGATTGGCTACATTTTGCAAAAGCCAACCAGCCAGATGCTGGATTAAGATGCTGTAGCATTATAGTACAGCATCCTGATGCTCTGTTTTAAGTGCAGAATTTTTATTTCAAATCTGAGTCAAGATTTGCTTCAATTATATATTCAAGCACGTGCGTCTGGGCAAAACGAGCCTTGCTCAACAAGTTTTATTAATGTCGGCTGAAGGAAAGTTATTTAAAACAAAAATATAATTATATTATATTTTTGCGTTTTTTTTTGTTTGGCACAACATGAGTTATATTTCTGAAAATAATTTAGGGTTTGCCACAATTCCTACAGCTGTATTTGTCTGAAGACCTAGCTTGCCCATCAAGACAATTGAAGACTATAAATATGTGAAGCCTCAAGCTATTCTACTCATGTATTCTAAACCGTGTTTTTTACAAAGTGTGAGTTTTTAAGGTTTAGAGTTTGTGTCTTTTGTCAGCCTTTCTTGTGTCACTTTGATGCAAGTTTAGGACTGTGTTTTATTGTTAATTGTAAGCTACTCCTAAGCTTTTAAGCACGGAGTTAGTGTGTGTGATTCACTCATAAGCTTTTAAGCAAGAGTGTGGTCTAGTTTCTAGGAGAGTGTCTCCATCCTGATTATTGTTATTGACAGCAACATAGTACGTGTTGTTAGAGGGAATTTGGGACGGGGTCTCATTATCTAAGAGGTTCTTAGGTAGGATTGCACGGGTAGTGTCTAGGTGATAAGTCAAGTACCGGGTGTTGGTCGAGGGCTTTGAACTAGAGCTATTATAGTGGATTCATTCCTGGATTGGTATCCCCCAGAGTAGGTGACGTTGCACTGAACTGGGTTAACAACTACCTGTCTTATTTATTATTCTGCAATTTATTTATTTATTTACTGTGTTCTGCGACTGTCTTGCTGCAACGTGTGCTATAGCATCTTGTGCAGCATTGTGTTCACTGCGTGCCAGATTTCAATTGGCATCAGAGCAGGCACCCTTTCTGGTTATAGGGTGAGCTCCAGGGAGAATGTCTGGCAACATGGACAAAGAAGGAGGGCTTGTAAGCAGACCACCGCTTCTTGTTGGTGTCTCCAACTATGATTATTGGAAATCACGCATGATTGCTTTCCTAAAATCTATGGATAGCAAAACTTGGAAAGCTGTTCTGAAAGGATGGGACCCCCCTGTGGTCATGGACAAGGATGGAAAGCCAACACTTGAACTAAAAGCTGAGGAGGACTGGTCTAAAGAAGAAGATGAGCTTGCTTTAGGAAACTCAAAAGCATTATATGCATTATACAATGGGGTAGACAAACACATTTTCAAACTGATCAAAAAATGTGTCTCAGCAAAGGAAGCTTGGAAGATTCTTGAAACTGTTCATGAAGGTACTCCTCAGGTAAAAATGTCCAAATTACAGATCCTTACTACTCAGTTTGAAAATTTACGTATGAAGGATGAGGAAACAATTCAAGATTTTCATATGACTATTCTAGATTATGATAATCAATTTGATGCTTTGGGGGAGAAAATTCCCGAAAAAAAGTTAGTAAGAAAAATGCTCAGATCTCTTCCAAAGAAATTTGATATGAAAGTCACAGCTATGGAAGAAGCCAAAAACATATCTCAGATGAAGCTGGATGAACTGGTTGGATCACTCCAAACTTATGAAAGTGCTGCAAATGAAAGAATTGAAAAGAAAAACAAAAGCATTGCTTTTTCATCCAAAAATGATGAAGAAGATCTGGAGGAGGATGAAGAATCTAATGAAAGTATCTCTGAAGCTATGGAGTTGCTGGGAAAACAGTTCAACAAAGTTCTAAAACAAATGGACAAAAGACCCAGACCAAATTCTAAGAATGATGCTCCAGGCACTATGCGCAGCATTGTGAATCAAGGAAAACCTAAGAGTGATGAAAAGTCAAGCTTAAACAAGAATATTCAATGTCATGAATGCGAGGGATATGGTCACATCAGACCTGAATGTCCAACATATCAAAAAAGAACGAAGAAAGGACTAACTGTCAGTTGGACTGATGATGATGACTCAGAAGATGATACAGCATCTGTGACTGCCAAACATATCTCAGTCTTAACAGGTACTATTACATCTGATACAGAATCTTGTGATGGAGAGGTAACCTACGAAGAACTTGCTGATTCTTACAGAGAACTCTGCCTCAAGAGTGGAGAAATATGCAGAGTCATTGAGAAACAAAAGGTAACCATCAATCAATTGAAGGCAGAAAAATTTGAAAATATATCAAAGATGGATGAGCTCCAGAAGAAGGTAAATTATCTATCCTCTGATCTTGATGAAGCTAAGGAAGTCATTGAAAAATTAAATGCTGACATTTGGCGTTTGAGAAAATTCTCTGACATGCTGTATAAAGATGATGATCATCTTGATAAACTTCATAAAGTTGATGGTCAACTAGAAGAAATCTTAGAGAAAAATGTTCTAAAGCCTAAACATATTGGGCTTAGTTATGAGAATGTCAACAAACACAAAGGTTACAGCTCAGATCTCACGTACATGCATCCAAAAGAAACTCATAAGCGAAAGATGCCTCAACAGATGCTACAACATTATAAGCAACATCCCTTATCAAAGAACAAAAGAAAACATCACTCTTGGATATGTCACTACTGTGGTAGAAAAGGGCATATAAGACCTTTTTGTTACAAATTGTTTGGATACCCTAACAGGCATCATCAGCCTAAACCAGTTTCCACAACTGCCTCCACTCAACAAGAATGGAAACCTAAAGGTAAGAATGTGAAGACCAGTGATGGTACTCAACTTGAGAAGAAGATTACTGCTCTGGTTGCTCACACATCACTTAGAGCTTCATCAAGGGAAGACTGGTATTTCGATAGTGGTTGTTCAAGACACATGACCGGAATTGGAAAATTTGTTGTTGATTTAAAGTCTTACTCAACTAGTTTTGTAACCTGTGGTAATGGTACTAAAGGAGAAATTGTTGGCATAGGGGAGCTCAACAGTAATAGCTTGCCTAAACTAAGCAATGTGTTGTTAGTAAAAGGATTGACTGTAAATTTAATAAGCATCAGTCAATTATGCGACCAAGGGATGAAGGTAAACTTCACCAAGTCTGAATGTTTGGTTACAAATGATGAGGGTGAAATTTTGATGAGGGGCGTCAGATCAAAAGACAACTGCTACTTATGGGTTCCCCAAGAAGAGGCAAATGTGTCGACATGCTTAATCACGAAAGAAGATGAAATAAAATTGTGGCACCAAAAACTTGGTCATCTCAACCTAAGAAGCATGAAGAAAGCTATACCTGAAGAAGCCATCAAGGGCTTGCCAAATCTCAAGATCGAAGAAGGAAGCATTTGTGGTGAATGTCAAATTGGAAAACAAACCAAGAAGCCACATCCAAAGCTGCAGCATCTTACCACTACCAGAGTTCTTGAGCTTCTACACATGAATTTGATGGAACCTATGCAAACTGAAAGCTTAGGAGGAAAAAGGTATGCCTATGTTGTTGTAAATGATTTCTCTAGATATACCTGGATAAATTTTATTGGAAAGAAATCAGAGACCTTTGACGTATTCAAAGATCTATGTATTCTACTTCAAAGAGAGAAAAACAATGTTGTGTTAAGAATCAGAAGTGATCATGGAAAGGAGTTTGAAAACTCTAGATTCTCTGACTTTTGTGCCTCTGAAGGCATCATCCATGAATTTTCATCTCTCCTTACACCACAACAAAATGGTGTAGTAGAAAGAAAGAATAGAATTATACAAGAGTCTGCAAGAGTAATGTTACACGCAAATAAACTCTCTCATGGTTTTTGGGCAGAAGCTATGAACACTGCTTGTCATATTCATAATCGTGTCACCTTGAGATCTGGAACTACATCTACTCTGTATGAATTATGGAAAGGTAGAAAACCTACTGTTAAGTACTTTCATGTGTTTGGAAGTAAATGTTATATCTTGTCTGATAGAGAACCAAGAACTAAAATGGATCCTAAAAGTGATGAAGGCATATTCTTGGGATACTCAACAAATAGCAGAGCCTACAGAGTATATAACTACAGAACCAAAACCATGATGGAATCTATAAATGTAGTAATAGATGATATTTCAAGTGAAGTTGTGAAAGATGATACAGAAGATGCTACAGCATCTATCCCAGGTAGTGTAGATTCTGAAACTATTAAGGAATTCAAGAATGATACAGAGATTACTACACCTGAACCAATCTTTGCTACTCCAAAGAAAGGGTCATCCATTCGTACTCAAAAGAATCATCCTACAAATCTGATTATTGGTAATCCTAATCATGGAATTACTGCTAGAAGGACACTTGACTTAGTTCCTAATGCTTGTTTTGTGTCTAAGTTTGAACCCAAAAATGTGATGGAAGCCCTCACTAATGAGTTTTGGATAAATGCTATGCAAGAAGAGCTAAATCAGTTCAAGAGGAATGAAGTTTGGGACTTAGTTCCTAGACCAGAAAATACTAATGTGATTGGTACCAAGTGGGTCTACAAGAACAAGTCTATGCTAGTGGGGTATTGTGATGCTGATTGGACAGGTTGTGCAGATGATAGAAAAGGCACCTCAGGAGCTTGTTTCTTTTCAGGCAACAATCTTATATCTTGGTTCAGCAAGAAACAAAATTGTGTATCTTTATCTACAGCTGAAGCAGAGTACATAGCTGCTGGTAGTAGCTGCTCTCAGCTATTATGGATGAAACAAATGTTGCTGGAGTACAATGTGGTACAAGATGCTATGGCATTGTATTGTGATAACCTTAGTGCAATCAATATTTCAAAGAATCCTTTCCAACATAGTAGGACGAAGCATATTGATATTAGGCACCATTTTATCAGAGAACTAGTTGAAGAAGGTATTGTGACTCTTGAACATGTTGCCACTAAACAACAACTGGCTGACATTTTTACTAAGGCTCTAGATGCGGTTCAATTTGAAAAATTGCGAGGCAAACTTGGTGTTTGCCTATCTGAAGAGTTATAGCAATTATTGCAAGTGCGGCGTGCAGTTTTCTCTTCAATTTATTTAGTAATGCACGCTGTTATGGGTAATGTTGAAACATCTGAAGATTTGGTAACAATTTTGTGTCTGTTGATGATAAGGATGTTTCTTGTGGTGAGAAAGTATTTGTCAGAGAAAGTTATGTGGTGTTCTCCCCTGCTGTGTTTAACATTTGTTGGTAATAATATTAGCGCTCCAACTAAGGTCAAAGATGACTCTGTGTTAGAACATGTCAAGAAGAGTGTTCCTGAGAAAGATGCTGCACATGATGCTACAACATCTGCAGCACGGGAAAATTTGGATAACATCGTGATACCCGAGTCTCCAGATGATGTTATTGTTCTTGACAAAGAAAAGGGTTCTGAAGCAACTACTACTGATAATGTTTTTGTTCATGATATCTATGTGATCCCTTATGTTGATGATAGTGGTAAAACTATGTCTGTTCCTTTGAATGTTGATGAATCTGCTAAGAAAGATAATAATGCAGATTCCAATGTTATTGATGTGGACAATCTCACTCTTACAGAGAGGACTCCTGCTCCTAGTACTAGGAGGTTAAGATGCAATGCTGGTAAGAGTGTGCCTGTTTATGGTGTTCTTGTCAAGACTACCAAGGAAATGAAAATCTATGGTCTTAAGAGGCAGTGGAGTAAAGTTATTGGACCTTCTGAGCCAAAGAAGAAAATTTTGAAAAGGAAGGTTGTTTTCTCTAGTGGTTCAAAATTTGAGGAAGACCAATATTCTACAGCATCTCCTAAAGCATCCTCAAAGAAATCTGTGAAGAAAAAGATGATCCCTCAAGATGTATCCCCTGTACCCATTGACAACATTTCCTTTCATCATGTTGAAAATGTTGACAGGTGGAAATTTGTGATGAAAAGAAGGCTTGCTGTGGAGAGGAATTTAAGTGAAGATTTATTACAATGCCAAAAGCTTGTTGATTTGATTAATGCAGCCGGATTGATGAAAACTGCAACTGGGCTCTAACTACTCATTCCAATACTCTGGCCACAGGTTTGGCTCGGTTTATATATGTTGTAGGGACCAGATCACCTTTTGACTTTGGTTCTTATATTCTTGATGAAACTGTTCTAGATAGTAAGTCATGTACTGTGAAGATGTCTATAGTCTTTCCTACACTGATGTGTGACATTATTCTAGCTCAACATCCTGACATTTGTACTAAGGCTGGTGTTCCTAGTAAGAGAGGTTGTGATTTGTCTATTGATTTTAGACTGTTTGAGGGTACACATGCTGCAGACTGTGCTGCATCATCTGTCAACCAGTCAAACTGATGTTTTGCCTAGGAAGCAAATGATTGTTGACCTCAAGGTGTTTTCCAATGTCAATCCTGGTGTTCTTGATGATAATGCAGGTGGTGATACTAAGGTAGAGGAGGAGGACTCTGACGCAAGTCCTTCTATGTGCCCTGCTTATGCTTTATTTGCATGTCCTTTTGGATTTTAATTTTGTGGGCTACGCCCTGATGCTCTCTGGATTGTAACATGCACAATCCATGTCCTTTGGCTCCGACACTCCAGGTTCTCTTTGCCATGATGGTTTGTAATATGCACTTTATGATCTCTTATGCTCTGATACTCTCTGCACTCTATGTTTCTCTATGCTCTGATAACTCTGTGGAAGTCTGTACTTTGCTCCTATTCTATGGTAATGACTTTAGTTGTCAGAATTTATGGCTAAAAAGGGGGAGTAAAATATGTGTTGTGTGTGCATGATGTGATGAAAAATGTTATAGCATCTAGTATAACATGTTGGTTTATATGCATGTCTTGAGGGGGAGTGAAGATTTGCATATGTTGAGGGGGAGTAGGTAGAATTTATTTTTCTACTACTTTTAATATGCATGCTTATATAGGAATTTATTTTTCCTATTCTCTGTGGCGTTGCTTAAATTTTAAGGAGTTTATTTCTCCGATCTTGAATCCACTATGTGAGAGTTTATTTCTCTCTGTCTGTACTTTGAGGCTAAGATGTGTTATGTTCCGCTGTTGCATGCCTCTGATGCTTACGTGCTAGCTATCTATTCATCTGATGAATTCTTTTACCTTCTTTCCTAGTTGTGTGTGTATGTTGACTCGAAGGAAAGTTCAAATAGCTTAGCATCGTTCTACTTTCTTTCCTAGTTGTGTGCTTATGTTGACTCGAAGGAAAGTTTAGACTGTATCTCTCTATGCACTGGCCTAAGGTTGTTTTAGCCAAAATTTGCCAAAGGGGGAGATTGTTGGTGTTTTGATTGGCTACATTTTGCAAAAGCCAACCAGCCAGATGCTGGATTAAGATGCTGTAGCATTATAGTACAGCATCCTGATGCTCTGTTTTAAGTGCAGAATTTTTATTTCAAATCTGAGTCAAGATTTGCTTCAATTATATATTCAGGCACGTGCGTCTGGGCAAAACGAGCCTTGCTCAACAAGTTTTATTAATGTCGGCTGAAGGAAAGTTATTTAAAACAAAAATATAATTATATTATATTTTTGCGTTTTTTTTTGTTTGGCACAACATGAGTTATATTTCTGAAAATAATTTAGGGTTTGCCACAATTCCTACAGCTGTATTTGTCTGAAGACCTAGCTTGCCCATCAAGACAATTGAAGACTATAAATATGTGAAGCCTCAAGCTATTCTACTCATGTATTCTAAACCGTGTTTTTTACAAAGTGTGAGTTTTTAAGGTTTAGAGTTTGTGTCTTTTGTCAGTCTTTCTTGTGTCACTTTGATGCAAGTTTAGGACTGTGTTTTATTGTTAATTGTAAGCTACTCCTAAGCTTTTAAGCACGGAGTTAATGTGTGTGATTCACTCATAAGCTTTTAAGCAAGAGTGTGGTCTAGTTTCTAGGAGAGTGTCTCCATCCTGATTATTGTTATTGACAGCAACATAGTACGTGTTGTTAGAGGGAATTTGGGACGGGGTCTCATTATCTAAGAGGTTCTTAGGTAGGATTGCACGGGTAGTGTCTAGGTGATAAGTCAAGTACCGGGTGTTGGTCGAGGGCTTTGAACTAGAGCTATTATAGTGGATTCATTCCTGGATTGGTATCCCCCAGAGTAGGTGACGTTGCACTGAACTGGGTTAACAACTACCTGTCTTATTTATTATTCTGCAATTTATTTATTTATTTACTGTGTTCTGCGACTGTCTTGCTGCAACGTGTGCTATAGCATCTTGTGCAGCATTGTGTTCACTGCGTGCCAGATTTCAATTTGTATTAATTTGCTAACATGGAGATAAGAGACTCTTGAAGTAAACAAATTGTGTGCATTTTTTGGAACAATGAAAATGCCAAAAAGAATTCATTATTTCCAGAAATAAATCATTCCTACTTAACATTTTATCTTCTTTCCATCACAATGGTACACTTCAAGAGTCCCACATCTTATTAGCAAGTTAAAATGAACACATATTTTGAAAATGCAAATAGAAAATGTTTTCATTAAGTCAACGGGGCCTTAAATTTTCTGTTTCAAAAGAAATATTTTCATTGATTTCATGATAATGATATCAATACAGTATAGCATATTTAATCATGTATGTACTCGTATGATAACATTGTTTTTCCTCGTCATTCCCCTAAAACTCTACACCCTTCACTAAACCCTCACTTTCATACTTGCTCATGCTTGTACCTACTGTGTGTATGCTTAACATGCTTGTACACTTGAATGTTTTATTTTTGAGGTTTTCAGATCAAGCCACTTGTGAAAGTCACTGTTACTCTCTCTCACTTATTTACTTTTGTGCCTGGTTGAATATTTTACATTGAAGACCATGCTCTGAACTAGTGTGGGGGAGGATATTTATCTTGGTACTTCACTTCTGCTAGTTCTTGTTGATTGAATTTTCTGGCTTGTTTTAATTAAGTTATAATAGAGATTATGTCTTTGAGGGACCCTTGAAAATTTTATTTGACAGACTTGTTCAATGTTGATAATGGGGTTGTCTTTTGAAAGCTAATAATTAGCACAATGTGCTATGTTGACTATCTTTTTGTAAACTAACTTCTAAATGTGAGATTTGGGCCTCTATAAGGGGATACATTCTAGAACTTGTCTTGTGTTCCACTGAAATTGAAATGCATAAAATCGCAGGGTAAGGGGACATATAAGAATGATAAGGCTGGATTGACACTTGCTGATCTTGCTTACCGACGTGCAAAAGCAGTAAAGGCCACCAAGAGGGCACTAGACTCTGGCAAGATTGTGAAGAATCATCAAAAGAAATCTAATAAATCTAATCCTTTGCCAAAACCTTCCTCTTCCAGGCTAGAGGAAATGCGGGAGCTATTCCAGACTGGCGTGAAGGATAAAAAGCCGAAATGGAGAGGTTCTTGAACAGGAAAGAAGGCGAAGAAGTCATTGAAAAGCAAGTCAAGGTATCAATTGAAAAATCTATCTCATTTTTGAAACTCTTATCTGATCTTTTTAGGCATCGGTAGAAATATTAATTTCATTCTTGATCAACTCAAAAATGTCTTTTGTTTCTGTTCTGTGATTAATGTGGAGTTGTGGTCTGAGGCTTTCAATCGGGCAACTTAACAAATAATGATATAATCCTTTTCATTTTCTTGGTGCTAAGAAAATGTCTAAATATTTTTTACTTAATATCTTCCTCTAAATAGAAAGTAAAACATATCAGTTAATAAATTTGTGAGATTTTCTTTCTTTTCCGGTGTAAGAAAATATGGTTTATCCTTTAATTCACTTCCATAACTCTCATTATACGGTGATCTGAGATACTACACTTAACAGTGAGATTCATCCCATTCCCATTATATTTTAATTTTTTTACCATTTTCATGTGGAAAATTGACATAAATTCTATTGCATTTCAATCTTCTAACTTTACTTTTTTTTTCATTTTTTTTTCTCCAGAAAAGTGGTTTCTTTTATCAATCACAAGTTTCATAACACTGGCAGGGTTGCAATGCATGTCTTATATAATTTTTGTAATGCCAATATTTCTTTTCAGTAAACTTTCACTTTATTGTCTATGGCTTTGTTCTCAAATTGAGAACCCAAAATCTTCACTACTCACTAACTCAATGTTTGATCTACTTCTACTATATTTTATAACGTATACGGAACAAAAAATATTTTTGAATTGTGTGGGAGATGATTTTGAACCAGTTACGTTGAATTGTGGCTACCATATTAATTTAAGAGGAGATACTTGGAATTTTACACAGAACTTAGAGTTAATTTATCTCGTTCTTTTTGCAGCTGTAACCAGTGCTGCCATGCTGATGGGTTGCAGTTCCCAGGAATTAATAACGGCATTATCTACCCATAAAATCCAACCTTGCGAGCGAGGACACTGTTGCCACAAGTTTGACATTATTGCAGGTTTGTTTATTACTCTAACACGTCCGTTCAATTTTTTGTGGCTCTAAATGCTCTATATTCAGTATGTTTATCTATCTATCTATCTTTTTCACATCCTATTCTCAGGCAATTGAAACAAGAGATACAATTGCCAAATTTATTTATGCAAGCTTGTTTGAATGGCTTGTACAACAAGTTAACAAGTCACTTGCACTGGGTGAAAACCATACAGAGAAATTCATTAGTATCCTTGCTTTTTATGGGTTTCAGCCATTCCAGGTATTCAATTTGTATTAATTTGCTAACATGGAGATAAGAGAGTCTTGAAGTAAACAAATTGTGTGCATTTTTTGGAACAATGAAAATGCCAAAAAGAATTCATTATTTCCAGAAATAAATCATTCCTACTTAACATTTTATCTTCATTCCATCACAATGGTTCACTTCAAGAGTCCCACATCTTATTAGCAAGTTAAAATGAACACGTATTTTGAAAATGCAAATAGAAAATGTTTTCATTAAGTCAACGGGTTCTTAAATTCTGTTTCAAAAGAAATATTTTCATTGCTTTCATGATAATGATATCAATACAGTATAGCATATTTAATCTTGTAGGTACTCGTATGATAACATTGTTTTTCCTCGTTATTCCCCTAAAACTCTACACCCTTCACTAAACCCTCACTTTCATACTTGCTCTTGCCACCACATCGCCTTCATTGCATGAACTGACTTGATGATTCCCTCTCAAAAGGTATTCAACATGATTCGTTGCGTGTGACAGACTTGATAATTCCTTCTCATAATATGTAGGTATGTTCTTCGAACTTCTTTGGTTTTTTTTTGGATTCTATTTTCTTTTTAATTATTTTCAATATTTCTCATCTGGGTTTCCAATTTCAATTCTTAGCTATTCTTCTTTCAATTTTATTTTCTTGCCTTTTATTATTAGGATTTACTGTTTTTGGTTAATCTTTTGGTAGTTCATTATATAATTGATGATTTTGTGCCGTTTATTTAACACAATGATTTTGACTTTGTTGGTGATGTCTTTTGAATGATGAGAACTGATTTTGAAAGGATTTGTTATACTAAAGTTGTTTTGGACAAGAAAAGTTTTTCTGAATTTTAATCAACTAGATGGTTGTGTGTAACATGTAGTCCACTTTACATGGTAGAAACAGTCTTTGGTAGTTTTTTTTTTTGTTCTTGTTTTTTTTTTTTAGAGTTTCTCGTTTCTAATTACTACACCCCATTTTATAAAACTTTAGCTAAATGGGTTCTTCGGCTAAAATTACAACTCCATTATTTTTTGTGTGTTTTATGATTTGGTCAATTAATATGGTCCTTTGTCATGAGTCACAATTACACATTTCCACTTAGAGAAACGATCAAAATACTCTTCAAGAGTGATATATGAGGAATATACTATATGTGCATCTGATAATTTTTTTGTTCTATATATGTTTGCTGTCATCTATTATATTTATGTTTTTAATCTATAAATATATCTATAACTAGAATACATGGTTTTCACATACCCTATTTTCTTTTATTTAACTGCAATCACACACGGTTTCTGAAATGTTATCCCGTTCCACTGTCCCTTTCTCAATCTCTCTCCCCTTCACTTCTCACAGAAATGCATTCTTATTCAAACCACAAAACAAATGAAATAAATGATGGGAAGGAAATAGAAAACATAGAAATGTGGTTTTTTATTTTGTCAATTACATAAATTGTCTTTATGATTGGAAAGAAGGAATTACATAGTATGTCGGAAGAGACTTGAAGAGGGAAGGGAATTACATAGGGCAGTATTAACATGGCGTTTTTTGTTTTGTTTTTGACATCATCAGTTGAAGCAAAGGTGATTTTCAATTTGTGTTTTGAACCGTCGATCACATAAGAAAGATCACTCACGCAGTCATGCTGCAAAGGTTTGCGGCACTCTGTAAACTTCTATTGTTTCCTCTTCTTTTGCTATCTCTCTGAACTCATTTTTATATTTGCTATTTTCACTTCCTAAATTCATTATGATTTCTATTGATCACTGTTTTTTCTCCCTTATGATTTTTCACCCGTTTGGTGAATTTTATGAAGTTTAAAAAGTTTTATAATTTCTATTGATCACTTTTTGAAAAGTTTATTAGTATTAGTACTAATGTTAGTGTAAATACCAACGTGGTGTTCGGCAAATAATGTTTTTCATAATAGGAATATTATACTCTAAACTAGTAATAGACCCGTGAACCCGTGCAATAGCACGGGTCGTAATATTACAACAATATTTTTAACTGTTACACTTTGCCAATTAAAATTGAAAAAAAAATATTTTTTATTTAACCAGTATTATGAGTTAGTAGTATAATTTGTCTTATGTAAGATAGTTATTTTGGATACCAAAAATGTTGAATTTTTTAATAGTAAGAATTTGTCTCATGCATGATCATTATTTTGAAATTTTTATTAGTAATAAATTGTGTTAATTAAGAAAAGGTGAAAAAAATAATAGAAATTTATCCCGTATAAGATAGTTTTTTTTTTAAAAAAAAAAAATCATATCAATTAGAACTTATCCCGTGTATACGATAGTTTTTTTTTTTTAAAAAAATATTGTTATTAGTTAGAACTTGCTTCACATTTGATACTCATTTTGAAATTTTTTTCAGTTAGAAATTGCTTCGTATATAATAGTTAATTTGAAATTTATATAAGTCAGAACTTATCTCGTATAAGATAGTTTTTTTATACAAAATGTAATTGGCCGGTTAGAACTTTATCACATTTGATAATTATTTTAAAATTTTTTCAATTAGAATTGCCCCATATAATAGTTACTTTGAAATTTATATTAGTTAGAACTTATCCCGTATAAAATAGTTTTTTTGTTTTGAAATTTTTATTAGTAATAACTTGTGTCACATATGATAAGTATTTTGAATTTTTGATCGGTGATAAACTGATAATTTATCTCATATAGGATAGTTAAAATTTATCCCGTGTCAATTAGTTTTTTTGAATTTTTTATTGGTTATAACTTGTTTTACAAATGATATTTATCTTGAATTTTTTATCGGTGATAATTTATCTTGTATACGATAGTTAAAATTTATATATCAGTTAAAATTTATCCGTGTAAAATATTTTTTTCCTTATCACCATATGAGTTTAAGAGGAAAAATAGAAATTTGAATAAAAGATATTTCAAATTTGATTTGAAACATTGGGAACCCAAAAAAGTTTGACAAGTGACTTCTTCACTTGTGACTTCTGAGACACATGGCTTAGATGCCTTAGTTTCCCAAACTAAATTTTCACTCAAAAAGTGCAAAATGGCTCAAGTGGCTTAGTTACAATGTAAAAACTGGTTTGATAAAATATTTTTCACTCACAAACTAAGAAAATGGCTCATATGACTTGGTTCCATTAGAAATGGTGTGTACTTTTACTTCAATTATCAAATTTTGGGATATCAATTACCCTTATTTGGGACACTTGACAACAACTTAAGTAAAAGTAATTTAGACTTATTCAGAATAACTAACTTTCTTATATAGATTAGATTGTTATTTAGAGTCGTTATAAAAAAATGGATGTTATGTTATCGACATAGATGGATCTAAGAATTTTAGTGTGGAAGGCAATATTTAGTGTTTCACACATATTAAATATAATTATCTCCGGTATAAAGAAAAAGAACCATAAGAAACTAAATATATATATTAACTCAAGTTTTGACAAATTTGTTTGGTGTTGAAGAAAAACTTGCAGAACATACATTAGTTTATTCTAAGAGAAAACTTTGCATTTGTTTTTTTTAATTAAGTAGTTTTAATGGCTATAATTTTACCTTATAAAGTGAATAAATGGGTGCACCAGAGTTTAAACTTCGGTCCATAAAAATTATAGTATAATATTCCTACCTACTGAGTTAGACTCACTAGGACAAAAGCTTTGCATTTTTAAAATGCACCTCATGGAAAAATTATATGCAAGTTTACATAGCAACATTAAAATATTAGTGGGTCACTTGCCCACATATTAACATAAATAGATCGGTCTCTGGTTGTTAACTTGAAGATTAGTATCATAGGGAGCCCACGTGCCACATTCTTAACTTTTCAGCTATTTTTGCTCGTGCTAGTGCCCCCAAAAATTCTCGGGAAAGAAAGTCTTAGGAGTGATCCTGCACACTCCAACCGTTCAAGTCTACGGCCAAAGTTTGACCCACGTTAACTTGGTCTTTGCTTACCGGCTCGGAATTGAACAAAAAAAGGGACTTACTCTAACAATGCATATCTTTAAGGAGATACTAAAGCACCTATATAGGTTTCTGATACTTTTTCTCCCCGATTTTTTTCAAAAGTTGATGTATCATTTTTCAAATGACTTTTTTTGAACAAATATCATTGTTAAGACCTTAAAATATCACTAGTTTAACAACTTAACTATTTAATATTTATTTTTTGTTAACGTATCTATAACTTTAAAATAAATATTAAATTATTAAACTAAAGATAATAGTTAAATAATTAAATTAATATTATTTTAAGGCCTTAATAATGATATGTAATTAAAATAAGTGATTTTGAACATGTTACATGAATTTTTATAAAAAGGGATGGAATAAAATTGAAAATTTAATATTTAGAGGGACCTTCGAAGAAATTATAAGGACTTTTGTTGTAATAAAAATAGATTTGTAAAATAATTTTTTCTAAATATTTTTAAAGACTAGGACGATTATTGTCTCGTTGTCCTTATTGTTGGGTCGGCCATGTATTGGCAACATAATTTTTAAAATACTTCCTCCAATTTTAATTATAAATAAAATGTCTTTTCTAACATTATTTTCATTTTTATGACTGAAATAATGATTTAATTGACACTGATTTGATTAAAATAACATATAAAAAAGATGTAATTCGTATTGAATTGACGTTAATAATAGTATTTTTTTAGCCATAAAAAACGAGAATAGAAATAATTTTATTTTTAAAATATATTATCGACAATCGTTTAAATTCCTGATGATTTAAAGTATTAGTTCACGATAAATCACTTATTAAACCGGTCCGCTATAGCATTAGCCCACAATGGTTTTTATAGGTGTTAGTGACAACTTTTTCTTTGTGATCGGTTAAAGTTTGATTCTTATGTTTTGTGAAAAAATTGAGTCAAAAAAGGAAAATGTTTTGTGAATAAAGGAAGATGAGGCACAACCTTTATTGACAACCATTGTTCCACCATTTATACCATAATTTTAAGTGTCATGCTGCACTACTTAAAAAAGAAGAAAAAAAAAAAACTTACATTAAAAACAACAATTTTTACATTTTATAAATATTTACTACACAAATTTTAAAATGAATTATTATATATGATGTCTCAAAAACACTAGTTAGTATTTTTCAAATTTTAAAATAGTATTAAAGTTTTTTTTAAAGTTTACTTTTTTTTTTTGGAAAAGCAAAGGAAATAATAAATTAAAAAAATAAGCACAAGAAGTGCTATGAAACAATCAAGCAAGTCTTTCACAATGAAGACCAAAAGAAGCATATCAAAGCTAGAATTATTAAGCCAAACTAGCCTATTGAAGCACCTAAACAAACAGCCTATGACCACAAAACTCAGTACCATCACAGCATGACAGCTATTCAAGAGATACACCATAATCAGAATTAGCTAAGATACACCAAATGAATGTATGCCTACCAAGACCAATACATGTCTGATACTAATATGGAAAAATAAAGCGCTCAATACGACTTGTCTTTCTTTCGTAGAACCCACAAAAAATCAGCGAACACCTCAAGGAAGCAGCAAAACAATGCTAAAATAATGTGACTCGGGATCTCGATCGCGTCATGTCACTTACGCACTTAGGCAACAGAAAAATTGAATGTTTCTGACCCAAGACAAACCGGACGATGACCTTATGAAATGCAACCGAGATGCATATTTTAACAGAGCAGCTTCCAGCAAATGTCTTTTGATGCCAATACAATACCTGCATAATAACCAAAACAACAGCAGAAAACAAGAAAATAGTTGAGAGCACAAAAATGATAATTTCAATCCACCGAAACAAGACAATATCGTCAATTTACTCCAAGGCATGCTAACGGATTCATCCGCCATAGGCTTAAAATGTTGTTGAACCCTTTAGACCGAGCTCTAAGAATTCTCCAAGAAAGGATCTTAATTTCTTCCAGCAGTTTTTCTAAGTCAAGACCTGCTTGATTAAAGATAATATCATTCCTTGCTTTCCAAATTAAAGAAACAGTAGAAAACCATATTACTCCTATTTTGTCCCTAATCTTAGAATTACCATTCACCATATTTTTCCAAAGATAAAGATGGGTCGGACCCCCCTCTGCCAAGACTACCGGAATCCCTATCCATCTCACTAACTCCCTCCAAACTGCTCCCATCATAGGACAATTAAAAAATAAAAGATCTCCTGTTTCCGTACATCCACAACCTCCAACACAAAGAATAGAAGAATTAAGCGTTATTCCTCTCTTAGTTAAATTCTCCTTAGTCGGTAGCCTCTTATAGAACAATCTCCAAGCTAGCGTCGACATATTTGAAGGAATCAATTGATTCCAAATATCTTTATACCAGTCTTGCTCCTCCCCCCCTCCTCATAAATTAAGAAGTGATAAGTCACCTTCATTGAATAATTTTCCTCTCTCCACTTCCAGCAGTCTCCCTCACTCTCCACTCTTTTCACACCTAGCACTAACCCGCTACAAACTTCCACCATTTCCTTCTCCCAGTGAAACAATCCCCTCCTCCACCTCTAGTTAATTTTCCTCACTCCATTTTCTTCAGTAAACATCTCTACTACGCTAGACTCCTTATCAAGTGCTAAATCGAAAAGTCTCCTAAAAAGAAACTTCAGCGAATCTCCATCAACCCAAGGATCTTCCCAAAAGGAAGTGTTTTTGCCATCTCCTACCACTCTCCTTAAATGTTCTTCAAACCAACCCAATCCCCCTCGACCTTAAATGTCGTATGGAAGTAAACTTGTAAAAGAAAATTATGTAGTTCAAGGTAATACTGATGTGGCGTGTATATATGAAAGTTTAGTAAATTAGATATTATATATGTGTGCATTTATTTATTGCAGGATTTCTTACATGTATTCCTGATTCTTTTGTGTTTGTATATCTAGAAAGAATGGTTCTCCTCCTTTATGTAGTAGAGGCTATGATGTGGAGTCTCCGTACTATCGAGAACTGCAAAATTGCGTAGGAGGAACACATAGCAGCCGTTGGATTTCTATTGAACAGAGGGCAACCTGACCTTCAAGGGATCACCCAAAAAAGAATGAGCTTTCAATATATGCTAACATTTATGGTAACTGTTATTCGTTTCATAACTTTCTCGGGTGTAAAACATTATTACATTGATGGTTTGAGCAAAGCCTCATACTTATTTATGTTCAGGTAGAGTATACAATTTGATTTTCTTGGTTCTAAAATTTATTTGAGTTGTGAGAAGAGACTGGTTTTATATAGCAGCACAAAAAAAAAATGCAGTTTGTTTTTTTAAAAAAATGCAATTAATATTTGATACTCTGTTAACAAACTTATAATTTATTGGAACTCATGCCTATGATTTAGTAATTGATATATTTGTTGTCGCTGTGTATTTATATGTATTGGTAGAGTGATTTTCGTTTGATTTTGTGGCTGTATTCATGGTAATAATATAAAATAGTAGCGAATTTGAAATTGTTTTTGGGTAAAAAATTGTTGGGTGTTTATTTCGGGTTTTGAGGCTTAATCTGTGCTTAAAATTGATAAATAGGTGTTAAAAAGAAGTTTGGTTGCATTATGGATTTTTTTTGGGAATTTCGGGTTTTCTGGTGGTGGTTAACAGCGGCCGGCTCGGTGGCGCCGCCGCCGGATTTTGGGCGGTGCGGTGGTGGCTGGCCGGAAGGGATGAAGATTCATCCCTGTTCTTGAGAACTCAAGAACCCTAGGAGAGAAGTGAGAGAGACCGAGAGAGAGAAATTAAAGAAGAGAGAGAAAAAACTGGAAAAATGATAAATAAAAACAAGATTGATTATAGATTGGATCAAAACAAAATAATCTATATTCATAAAAATAGCAACAAAATAGACGAATACGATGAACTCAACAATTTCACTAAAAAAATTTGAAATAAAATAAAATAAAAGAAGAATACAATAAACAGATTATATACTTAAAAATAAAAATAAAATAGATTATAACTTATAAGAATATAAAAAAAAAACATAAACAATATACTATTAACTATTAATAATAATAATACAATAAAAGTTAATTACTATCAAACTAAATTATCAAAATTATTCCCAATCAAATTTCTAATTTTTCTTATTAAAATGGTATTGTTGGTATTATGAAAAGTCCACACCAAAATTCATGTATTTTCTTTATATATTGTATAGAAGTATAGTTAGATATACATTGAACCATTATTTGTGACGAATACATAAAAAATTGAATAATTTATCATTGATAATTATAATCAAATTTATATATTTACTAGCGGACCAGACAAGCGCGTTCCGTGTTTGCATGTGTCTAACTTATGTCCAAAAAAAAATGTCTTATGCTATGGTAAGTTTGTTAATAAAAAAAATTTATGCTAAAAAAATAGATGTGTCTTATGTTATGGTGAATTAGTTAATAAAATATTTTTGTTGCTACTAAAAGAATCAAGGATATCGTTGGTATTATGAAAAGTTCACACCGAAACTCATTTATTCTCTTTAAACTAAATTTATTATAAATAAGAAAACATATATTAAAATTTTAAAATCTTATATAAAAAAAGATAATAAAATTTTAAAAAATTAATGTATCAATATATATTTAATAGTATTGTTTTAGAAAAAGAAAAAAGTACTGTACTGTATTTTTTTTTTTTTTTGAAAGATAGTACTACTGTATTGTTTTAGAGAACATAACTTTGTATGAGCTTATATATATCCGATTAATTTAGTTATTTTTGTTTACAAATTTTTTTTTTTGAACAAGTCAAAATGAGATATATATAGGCAAAATTACACTGCAGATCCTTTATCTTATTTTTTTGTAACATTTTGGTCCTTTATCTTTTTTTTGTAACATTTTGGTCCTTTATCTTTTTTTGTAACACTTTGGTCCTTTATTATTTTTTATTTGTAACATTTAGGTCCTTTATTTTTTATAAATAAATAAGATAAGGACCAAAGTGTTACAAAAAAAAGGACTAAAGTGTTACAAATAAAAACGATAAAAGACCAAAGTGTTACAAACAAAAGATAAAGGACCAAAATGTTACAAAAAAAAAATAAAGGACCAAAATGTTACAAAAAAAATAAGATAAAGGACCTGCAGTGTAATTTTGCCGATATATATATATATATATTAACAAGAACAGTCTTCTCAGCACAAGATGTGCTAAGATAGACTACCAAAGTTTACAAATAGTCACAGAAAGAAATACAAGCAATCATATAAGGCCCAAACATAGCAAAGGACTAGACCACCAACTATGGTAGTTTAAGACTAAAGTAACACTCGTCGTCTTCAACCACCTATAAGAAAAGAGCTTGATCTTGTCCAACATCTGATGAAGAGTGCTAGTTGAACCTCTGAACAATCTATGATTTCTTTCCGTCCACACAACCCATACACTAGCAAGCCAAATGAGTTGCAAAAAAGACCGACGTGCTCTAGATCCACCAGCTGATAAAGTAAACTGAACAAAATGATCCCGGATAGAAGTGAAACCTGTCGATGAAATACCAATCCAAGAGCGAACTAAATCCCAAATAGAACAAAAAGTACTACAAAAGATGAATAAATGGTGGGTCGACTTGGCCGCCCCACAACCAGAAACACAATGATGAGCTGCAGAAGATAATATGCCTCGAGTGACAAGGTTTGACTTTGTAGGTAACCTATCACGCAATAATCGCCACGCAAAAATGGAAACCTTCAAGGGAACCTGAGGATGCCAAATGAGATGCTCCGCATCATCCACAATAATCGAATCCATAGTAGTCAGAAGCTGATAAGCGCCCCGGACAGTGTAGCCTGTATCAGGGTCTGGCTGCCACTGCCACCTATCCGAAGATTGTACCTGTAAAGAAATGACAGAGAGTAAAGACTGACACTCCCCCAATAACTCCTCCTCCCATGCCCTCAGCTGCCTCCTCCACACCCACGCCGCCCCATCCAACCCCCACCCTAAAGAAAACATCTCAGCCACCGTATGCGATTTGGTCTCAGCCAAAGCAAACAAACGCCCAAACCGCTCACAAAGAGGAGTCCCATCCAACCAAGGATCTGTCCAAAAAAGAGTATCGGGCCCATCTCCCACCCTCCTAACAACATGGTCACCAAACCACCTACCACCTGGCTCACCACCACCCTCCCTAATACTCACTATCTCTCGCCACCACAACGATCCACGCCTCCCTCCATCTCGTAATCTCCCTCCCTCTACTCCATACTGAGCCGCCAACACTCTATACCACAACCTTTCTCTATCCACTAACAACCTCCAACACCATTTACCTAAAAGAGCCAAATTAAACTCCCTCAACTGCCTAACCCCCAAACCTCCATACGCCTTACGCAAACAAATAGTTTTCCAATTTACCCAAGCGATTTTCCTAAAATCCTCACCCCCTCCCCCCAAAAAAATTTAATTAAAAGAGATTCAATAGAAGAAATGATACCTGAAGGAGCTTTGAAAATGGATAGCGCATAGACAGGTAGAGAGGTTAAGACAGACTTAAGTAAAACCAGACGACCACCAAAAGAAAGAAAACGACTCTTCCAACCAGATAATCTATTCTTTAAACGAGCCAACACCGGTTCCCAGAAAATCAGACGCCTCGAATCACCCCCAATAGGAAGGCCCAAATAAAGAAAAGGAATATTTCCCACTTTACAACTCAGTGCAGCCGCAGCCTCGCCTAACCAGGAGACAGGGATATTCACCCCTACCAGCATACTTTTATTGAAATTAACCTTCAAGCCAGACATATTCTCAAACAACACCAAAGTAGCCCGCAATGCCCGAACATTAGCCCAACTTTTCTCCCCTAGCAGAAGGGTATCATCAGCATACTGGAGGTGCGACACTGAAGTCGAGTCACTCTCCCCAACCCTATACCCCGTAAAAAAGTTATGAGTCACCATAGCCTCCATCAGAATATTCAAACCCTCGGCAGCCAAAAGAAAAAGGAAAGGAGATAACGGATCTCCTTGTCTAAGGCCCCGTTCAAGAGGGAATTCATCCGTAGGGCTGCCATTAACAAGAACAGATGCAGTAGCGGTGCCCACGCACTCCCTTATCCACTTCCTCCAAAGGGTTGGGAACGCCATCCTCTCCATAACCTCTTCCAGATACCCCCAATCCACGGAATCATAGGCTTTCTCAAAATCCACCTTAAAGAGCATGAGTTCTTTTTTAGCCTTCCGAGCATCATCTACTACCTCATTTGCAATAAGAATACCGTCCAAAATTTGCCGATCCTTGACAAACGCCGTTTGAGACTCTGAAATGACACTACCAATAACGAGACGCAGCCTATTCGCCAAAACCTTTGCCAAAATCTTGTACAGGCTGCCAACCAGCGAAATTGGCCGAAAGTCATTCAGCCGTTGAGGACTGTCGACCTTTGGGATCAGAGCGATGAAAGTAGAGTTGATACCCTTAGACAATTTACCATTCCTCTAAAAATCAGATATAAAACGCATAACATCACCCCGAAGTTCAGCCCAAAAATCCTTAATGAAACCAAAATTTATCCCGTCAGGGCCTGGGCTTTTATAACTATCACAGTCCCACACAGCAGATTTCACCTCTAACTCTGAGAAAGGCTTGGTGAGACTACTACCCTCAAAATGGATCAGCCTTTTAAACAAAAGGTTATCCACCCCCGGTCTCTCCACATTGATTTTCCTGAAGTGATCCGCAAAATGGGTAAACACAACCTGCCAAATGGGGGACACTCCCTCTACTGTATTCCCACCCACTTGGATCACAGAAATAGCATTCCTTCGACGACGGCCTGCCAAGACCGAGTGAAAATACTTAGAGTTTGCATCTCCCTCCTTGAGCCATAAGGAACGAGACTATTGCCAACTAATGCTGGTATGCAGCCTAGATAGCGAGAAAATATCCGCAGTCGCTTCGTGAAGCTCTGCTATCTCATCTACTGACAGGTCCTCCTCTTCCCCCTTGTGATCCAACACTGACACCCGATCTTTCAAAGAGTCAATACGACTAGGCAAGTTTCAGACATGAGTCTTATGCCACTCTTTCAGGGCCCCTTTTATTAACTTAAACTTTTCCTTAAGCACAAACCCTCCCCAACCATCCACCTGGAATGAATTCCACTTCTCTCTCACAAACACTTTGTAACCCGGAACATCCTTCCAACACTTAAGCATCCTAGACAGACGGGGTCCCCAATCCTCCTCCGTCGCCGAGAGAACTAGAGGACAATGATCGGACAACCCCCTCAATTTGGCCACCTGCTTGCAATTGGGCCAAGTCAAGCACCACCCCTCCGAAAGAAGAAACCTATCAAGGCGACTCATCGAAAGACCATCCCCTTTAAACCAAGTAAACTTACGACCAATCAAGGGTAGATCGACTAAATTATTATCATCTATAAAGCGGTTAAAAGGAATATGATCTAAGCTGCGTTGACCCACCCTGGACGAACGACGTTCATCAACATGTTTTACCGCATTAAAGTCCCCACAAATGCACACCCTCTCCATCCCTACCACCTGTATACGCATCGATAAATAGCTGTTGCTTTGCTATATCATCACATGGCGCATAAACATTTGCCACCGAAAAATCTTCTCCAGTCTTAAGAAAACGGCCATGACACCACAACACATGATCCTGACTCTCAGTTGACCGCATAACCACTTCAGAGGGATCCCAAATAGTTAGCAGCCCCCCCCCCCCCCCCCCCCCCCCCCCCCCGACGCCCCAACCGAAGGACGAAAAGAGAACTCATGAGACATACTACCCCAGAGATTCGAAGTAAGAAAAACATCACAGGATTGCAATTTAGTTTCCTGGAGACACAGAATAAAAGGTGTCAGGTCACCCACCAACTTACGCACCTCCTTCCTCTTCTCTAACCCACCTAATCCTCTAATATTCCATGATACTATCTTCATGAGCCACACTCCCCCTACACACACCAAGAGCCCGCAATTCTAGCACACCGTATCTTGCCGAACTCCCCCCCTCATGATGTGGGCCGGGAAGCTCTTTCTTTCCTTTGTTCGCCCTAGAAAGAACCCGAAACATGTTCACATTATCTCCCTTAAACTTGACACCAATAGCCTTTCCTATCCCCCAAACATCATCCACTACCATCTGCTCACTCCCTTGCATAGCCACCCAATTCTGCCACTCATTATTAACAGAGGACGAAGACGAAGACTCGACGGAAGACGGTCGACGACTCACAGAACAAGATCGATTAATGTTATCCCCTCCTCTACGGCGCCGAACATGCTTTTTTAAGATTTTGAGAACCTCACCACGGTCTTTGCTTGGCAGCCTAGCTACTTTTTTGATGTTGTGAAGCGGATGACGCAGCAACCCTCCTCCTTTCCTTTTCCTAGGGTCAAATTGCCTAACCTTTTGCTTCCTCGCAGCTAGCTTATCTCCCTTCTTCGCTTTCCCACTTGATGAAAAAATAACCCCTGCCTCCCCATGAGTCTGATCATGAAGTCAATCCAAACTCCACGGCCCCGAGATGACAGAACAGCTCGCCTTTGGAGGGCAAGAATTGGTACGTTTGCTTCGACACAACAATCTATCACTGCGACCAGTACCCTCGGCTTCTTTATGAATAAGAAAACGCTCATGTGAGTCGAGAATAGAAGGAGCAACACTGGATCTTAAATCCCGATCCTCACACTCTCCTTGTGTAATAGCCGGTGGCTCCGCACGATCACTGACCGGACTAAAAGAATCCACGATCCGTTCGGCCTCATTCGCAGTTTCCCCCTCACAAGATAGATAAAAAACTGGCTTTCCCGCCTTCTCCGCCCCACTTTGATCAAGGCAAGCTTCGCCAACCTTGTCATACCCCAAATTTTGACTTCATGATTAGTGTTATATTATTTGCAATGCATTTCACTTTCAAATATTTAACTTAGTTCATTTGGTATTGATAAGAGAGTTTGAGGAGTTGCAAGTGTAGGATCATGAGTTCGAATCCCATTGGTGTCCTTTTTTCATTTTATTTTATTTTATTTCATTTTATTTTATTTTATTTTTTTTTATTAGTAAAAAAAACACAAAAAAAATCAAGGGATAAGGATGCAGTGAGTACGCGTATGCTATTAATCCAGGAATGGAAAATTGAAATCCTACTCATAAACAAAATTGAATCACATTAGTTGTAGATGAGAACAAATCAAACCAAAAAGGAAAATTTTCATTCACTTGCAAATTTGTTCAATCATCATTCATATCAAATCAATCAGGATTCAATGCCAAAACTTGGTCCTATTGCTATATAAATACCACAGAATTCTACGTAAAAAGGACACACACAGAGAAGAAAAGAGAAAAAAAAAACACGAAAAAAAAATCACAGAGAAAAATCACACGCAAAAAAGAGAGAACCAAAATTAAGACACAACAAGGAAGAAGCTTCAAACACTTCCACCTCCACCGGTCCTAGAAGTATCTCGCAGCAAAAATCGAAAAGAATCAAAAGGACGAAACGCAGAAGGAACAGACAGCGGAAGGACAGAGAAGCAAGGGAGTTCACTGCGTTCCTGGTTAGTATTCTTCTAAATTTGGTTTTTGATGTAAATCTCTATTTTTGTTGTCGTTGTGTATTTATATGTATTGGTAGAGTGATTTTCGTTTGATTTTGTGGCTGTATTCATGGTAATAATATAAAATAGTAGCGAATTTGAAATTGTTTTTGGGTAAAAAATTGTTGGGTGTTTATTTCGGGTTTTGAGGCTTAATATGTGCTTAGAATTGATAAATAGGTGTTAAAAAGAGGTTTGGTTGCATTATGGATTTTTTTCGGAATTTCGGGTTTTCTGGTGGTGGTTAACGGCGGCCGGCTCGGTGGCGCCGCCGCCGGATTCTGGGCGGTGCGGTGGTGGCTGGCCGGAAGGGATGAAGATTCATCCTTGTTCTTGAGAACTCAAGAACCCTAGGAGAGAAGTGAGAGAGACCGAGAGAGAGAAATTAAAGAAGAGAGAGAAAAAACTGGAAAAATGATAAATAAAAACAAAATTGATTATAGATTGGATCAAAACAAAATAATCTATATTCATAAAAATAGCAACAAAATAGACGAATACGATGAACTCAACAATTTCACTAAAAAAAATTTGAAATAAAATAAAATAAAAGAAGAATACAATAAACAAATTATATACTTAAAAATAAAAATAAAATAGATTATATATAACTTATAAAAATTGAAACATAAATAATATTTTTCATATAAAAAAAAACATAAACAATTAACTATTAATAATAATAATACAATAAAAGTTAATTACTATCAAACTAAATTATCGAAATTATTCCCAATCAAATTTCTAATTTTTCTTATTAAAAAACTAGCGGGTCAGGCAGGCGCGTGTCTAACTTATGTCAAAAAAAAAAATATGTCTTATGCTATGGTCAGTTTCTTAATAAGAGATTTTTGCTGCTAAAAAAAATAAGATGTGTCTTATAATATGGTGAGTTTGTTAATAAAAGATTTTTGTTACTACTAAAAAAAATCAATGGTATTGTTGGTATTATGAAAAGTCCACACCAAAATTCATGTATTTTCTTTATATATTGTATAGAAGTATAAGTAGATATACATTGAACCATTATTTGTGACGAATACATAAAAAATTGAATAATTTATCATTGATAATTATAATCAAATTTATATATTTACTAGCGGACCAGACAAGCGTGTTCCGTGTTTGCATGTGTCTAACTTATGTCCAAAAAAAAATGTCTTATGTTATGGTAAGTTTGTTAATAAAAAAAATTTATGCTAAAAAAATAGATGTGTCTTATGTTATGGTGAATTTGTTAATAAAATATTTTTGTTGCTACTAAAAGAATCAAGGATATCGTTGGTATTATGAAAAGTTCACACCGAAACTCATTTATTCTCTTTAAACTAAATTTATTATAAATAAGAAAACATATATTAAAATTTTAATTTTTTTATATTAAAATTTTAAAATCTTATATAAAAAAAAAGATAATAAAATTTTAAAAAATTAATGTATCAATATATATTTAATAGTATTGTTTTATAAAAAGAAAAAAAGTACTGTACTGTATTGTTTTTTTTTTTTGAAAGATAGTACTACTGTATTGTGAAGTAGCAAAGTTTTTCACAAGGAAGGGGGGGTTTGAATTGTGAACCTTTTAAAATTAAACTTAAGTCACAAAATAAATGGTTAGTAATAAAATTAATTTTGTGCTCAGTGAGATGCAGTGTGCTGTGTAAAAACAGATGCAGAAAATAAAAGTTTAAGGGAAAGAATATAAACACAAAGAGTTATCCTGGTTCACCCCTAATCTTTGGGTTACGTCCAGTCCCCACCACCTGTGAGTTTGTCCACTAGAATCACTTAAATGTTACAGATCCAAGACTTACACATTCACCTTGATCTTGACCTAAGATCAACAACTTACTAAAGCTCCTAGAGCTTTGAACTTTCCTAGTCACTTTGACCAAACAACACTCAATCAATAGTCACGTATTGACTTGAGCAATTACAATATAGATGATTTGTTTCTAAGCTTAATTTCAGACTCACTATAAAAGAGAAGCTTAGATGAAAGCACTCTAAAGAGATTGGTACTCAGATTATGTTACAAAAGAGTTACTTCAAAAAGGACTATGAGCTAAAGAGATTGAATGAGATTTATATCACTTGAATTGCTTGAAAACTCTTGCTCTTTCCCTTGGACTTGATTGCCTTTTATAGATGCTTGCTTGAGGTTGAAGCTTGGCCTTCAAGTATATCAGTTGGAGGGCAAAATAGAGCTGTTACTCAGTGCTCTACCTTCAGCAGACAACTTCTGCATAATGTGCAGATTCTCTGTTCAGTCTTGGAACAGTCTTGATTTCCATTAGGCTTTGATCCATAAGATCCAAATAAGTATGAGCTGTTGCCAAGTGTAAATGAGTTGTTTCTTACATCCTTCCACTGTCATGTATCAGATATAGCCGTTTGGATGCTCAGAAAAGTACTCATGACAGTTGGAGATGATTTTTAAAAACTGTGTGCAGGATCAGTCTTGCATTGGTCTTGAAACAGTCTTGAGACAGTCTTGACTGCACCAGCAAATAAGATGAACCTTCATCCTTCCTTCCTTGTGGTGTGCAGCTGTTAGATGGCTCTAAGGACTGATCAGTAGTAGCCTTAGCAAGAGAATAAAACCAGCTGGAATAGTACAATAGCATATGAGACAAAATTGTACTTCTATGACAAGCCATGGAAGAATGTTCCATTTGTGTACTTTGCATAAGTACAATACAACTCATAGGTTAAATCTGGTTGTTCCATTGTGATTGGTCCATGATTTTATATCGGATGTATTCATTGGTTGGCCAATACCATATTTGATCAAGCTCATGGTTTTCTTCATGATAAGTGACTAGGAAAGCATATGCTTATTTTCCATCAAATGTTGTTGATCCCAAAAGAGATTATCTCCTGTAGTGATTTGGTCCATAAATCCATTGTAAAGTGCTTATTTTTTTTGTTCTTAGTTGACTTGAAAAACCAGAAAGCACTTATTCCAAAACGTGCTTATTTGTCAAAACTGCAGTCTGTCTGCTAAGAATGTTCTTAGAATGGTCTTGAAACAGCTTTGCAGGATTTTTACTTTGCAAGTGGTTTGTTAGAATCTATTTAATCTTATGCCACTCAAAAGCACTTGTTAGATAACAAAATGATCAGAATCATTTAAAATATAATTAAAGATGTTTGTAATCTTTAAAATATCAAAAGTGGATTTTGCCTCAACAATCTCCCCCTTTTTGATGATGACAAACTTCTTTAATTTAGATTTAAAAATGATTTCTGATTTAATCAAATGATAAATGTACTAGTATTTTTATCAAAAAGCTCCCCCTCAATTTATGCATTCAATTTTAAATTATCAAGATAAAATTGAGCAAGATAAAAGAAGTCTGAATCATAACATATTCTTAATCATACATACTTCAAGTGAGCATTACAAACCATGTGTTCAACAAGATTAAGATCAAAAGATGATTCAAAACAGATGCTTAAGACTTAGATTACATAATGCTAGAAGTTCTATCCTAAGATTAAAACTTCCTACAATATCTAGTCATCAAAAGTTTTCAAAATTTAAACACAGTACACAAAACAAACACAATACATAAGCAGAAATATTAAAAATCCTAGCATTCTTGAAACAAGCTTCTTCTTCTTTTTCTCCCCCTTTTGTCATCACAAAAAGTGGAGGGACTGCAAAGGTTTTTAAGGAGACACAGTAGGGCTGGAAGCATCAGATGTGGATCATTCTCTGGCTGAGGAAATTCAGGGATGTGTGGAGGAGGATGAGCTGGAGGATGAGGAATATTGAGAAGAGGACAAACATGGTCACAGAGCCAGGTGCGATAGTTTTGTTGTTCAAGCATGATATGCATAAGCAGATTGTTCTGCTGCATCATAGCTTCCAAAATCTTGGTGGTTTCTCTCTTGGTTTTGGAAACATCCTTCTCCATTTTGGTTCTCTTAGGTCTGGTGCTAGGACCAGCAGCAGCAGGATTATCAGCATGTGGAGCAGCATCTTCAATGTTTTGACCAGAGGAGCAAAAGGATTTTAGTGAGCCAAAGTGTGGTGGAAAGGAGGGTAATGAATTACCAGCAGAGTACAAGGGAATTTGAAGTTGGGGAGGTTCAGGACTTGGAATTTTAAGCAGGCTCTTAAGAAAATCAGAGCTGGATTGAGAATCATAGAATGGTGGAGAGAAAAGAGCTTTGTTGGTGAATCTTGGATTGGTGGATAATCCTTCAAGAACATGTGCAGCATTTTGGGAAAGAGTGGGTTGGTTGTTTAATCCAAAGCTTGAGTCAAAGCCAAGTGAGACATCAAGATTAACAAAGGGAACAGAAATTGTTGGAGTAGGTTCCAAGCTGTGATTTGCAGAGGGAGCAAGGTTGAGAACGTTCTCAGACTGTTCTACAATACCAGTAGCAGTTAAATTTTTGTCAGCTTCAAAAACTTCTCTCTTTCTTTTCTCACCTACAGTAGGTACATCAACTGCTTTCTTCATGTGAGATAAGTTTTTCAAATCAAACACTTTGGAGTTATTAAAACTCTTTTCCTTCTTGAGCTCTACCTTACATTCTCTAAAGACCTTAGTTAAATGCATTCCATAAGGTAGTGTGATTTTCTTAGAACCAGAAGATGCAGCCTCTATCATGTTGTGAATAATGACATAGGGTAGGTTCAGCTTTTTCCCAGTTCCCAGATGATGCATAACCATTAAATCTCCATCATAAACCTTCTCTCTAGTTCCTATTCTTGGGAAGATATGGTTTTGGACCATATTGAATAACACCTTGTATTCAGTTTTTAGGTAAGAAGCAGGTGGTTGAGGTAATTTTGCACCTTCAGCAACAAACATCTCCTGAATTAAATCCTCCTTTTTAACTTGAGCTTCAGAGTACCAAGTGTCTCCAACCAACTTGGCTCCATCAAGAGGTAGATTGAGATAGTTTCCTAAGATCTCAGGGGTTAGGTTGATTTCAACATTCCTAAGGGTTGACTTAATTTGATCATTCTTAGGATCAACTTTGGCATTGAAATAGAAAGCTTGAACTACTCTAGGGTATACAGTTTCCCTCATTCTAAACAAGTGAGTCCAACCCTGTGATTCAGTAAGCTTCATCACATCTATTCCCCCACTAGCAAGGTTTGCAAAATCATAGTACCTACAGCTAGGAACAGGTTTCACATTCCAGAACAAATCAAAATCTTCTCTTTCAGAGTAGTGAATGAGAGGGATTACCATATTTTTAGGCAGCAGTTGAGTTAGAGTTGGTTCTTCAGTTACTGGAGATTTCCCTTTTTCTCCATCATCAACTGAGTTCTTTTCAGCTTCTTCTTCTTCAGAACTTGATGTTTTTCCCTTTTCAGTAACATACTTTTCCAAATGATCAAGGAAGGCTTTGCTTGGAGTTCTTGTTTTGACAGGAGCAGATTTGGTGGTTTGAGTTGATTTTGAGGGTTCAACAATTTTGGAAAGAGGTTTTATGTGACGAGTAAGAGAGGTGGTTTCCATTTCTTCAGAGTCACTGTCATTGACTTCATAAATGGTGTTGTCTATGACAGGTTTCTTAGTTCCACCACCAGATAACAATCTGGCTGATCTTCTTACTTGAGGGATTTTGGTTGATTTGGATAAGGATTTTGTGTAAACAATGAGAGGTTTTGGAGGAGGGTTAGAGGATTGAGAAATTGATTTAGAACTATCTTCTTGAGAGAGTTTCATGATAGTCTCAGCAATGATTTTCTCAGTGTTTCCTAATTCCACCAAGGGATTTGATGGGTTTAGTTGAAAAATTTCTGTATCAGAGTTAGGAGCGGTTGCGAGAGTTTCAGAAATAGTTTCAGAGATGGGAGAAGGAGGTGGAACAGGCGGTTGAGATGGTGATTCATTTTCAGCAGTTGGTGGAGGAATGGGAGCTGGAATGCGGCCGGTGTTCTTGGTTCTTGCCATTGAGAATGAAGAGAGATCGACGGTTTTGGGAGGAAGGATGAGAGAAAAAGGAGCAGTTATTGATTTGATTTAAAGAGGGAAGATAAGAAGGGTTTTGTCCAATGAAAAGGAAGTAGGTGTACTTGAAAGTACTATTTGTCTTGGAACTCTAAACTACATCTTACTTAAACTATTTTAAAGGTACTTAGCTATTAATATATGCATAATAACCTAGGCCAAATAGGATAGACAACTTATTTAAGACTTCTTAGTTTTTTTAAAAAATATGTTTTTTTTTTTTTTTGAGTAGAGAGAAGGTCGTGACTTCTGACTGGTTTCAAGAACGTTCTAAGACTGTTCTTTAAACAGGGTTTTTTATTATTTTTAATTTTTCTTTAATAAAATTAAAACGTTCTTCTACTAATGGCTTAGTAAAAATGTCTGCTAGTTGATTATGAGTATCTATAAAGGTTAATTCAACTTCCTTTTTATTAACATGATCTCTAATAAAATGGTGTTTTATTTCAATGTGTTTTGATCTTGAATGCTGAATAGGGTTTTTTGATAAATTGATAGCACTAGTATTATCACATAAAATTTTAATATTTGTGTACCTTAATGAGAAGTCTTCAAGTTGGTTTTTGATCCAAATCACTTGAGAGCAACAATTTGCAGCAGACACATATTCTGCTTCAGTTGTTGAAAGTGCTATGGTATTTTGTTTTCTGCAACACCAACTTACAAGTGCTTCTCCAAGAAATTGACATGCTCCACTTGTGCTTTTTCTTTCTAATTTATCCCCAGCATAGTCAGCATCGCAATATGCTATAAGATCAAAGTGTGAACCCTTTTTGTACCATAGACCAGTATCTGGTGTTCCCACCAAGTATCTAAAAATTCTCTTGACAGCAGTGAGATGTGATTCTTTTGGAGATGATTGAAACCTTGCACATAATCCTACTGAGAAGACAATGTCTGGTCTGCTTGCAGTCAAATAAAGGAGTGATCCAATCATACCTCTATATTCCTTTTCAGATACATCCTTTCCTTTTTCATCTTTGTCTAGACTAGTTGATGGATGCATTGGTGTAGGCATAATTTTAGCCTCATTCATCTTAAACTTTTTGAGGAGATCTTTGACATATTTTTCTTGACTTATAAAGATTCCTTCTTCAAGTTGTTTGATTTGAAGACCCAAAAAGAATCTAAGTTCTCCCATCATACTCATCTCAAATTCACTTTGCATGAGGGTTGAGAATTCTTCACACATTGTTTCATTTGTAGCTCCAAAGATGATATCATCAACATAAACTTGAACTACTAACAAATCCTTTTTGTTTTCCTTTCTAAAAAGAGTGGTATCTATTTTTCCTCTAGAAAAACCATTGTTTAAAAGGAATGTGCTTAATCTTTCATACCATGCTCTTGGAGCTTGCTTAAGCCCATAAAGAGCTTTAGTTAGCTTAAAAACATGATCTGGTCTATGTTGGTCAATAAAACCAGGTGGTTGATGAACATAGACTTCTTCATTTAAAAATCCATTTAGAAAAGCACTTTTGACATCCATTTGAAAAAGTTTTAAACTTTTATGAGATGCATATGCAAGTAGTATTCTAATTGCTTCTAACCTGGCCACTGGTGCAAAAGTTTCATCATAGTCAATACCTTCTTGTTGATTATATCCTTGAGCCACAAGCCTTGCCTTGTTTCTTATAACTTTTCCTTCTTCATCAAGTTTATTCCTAAAAACCCATTTAGTACCAATGATTGAATTCTCTTGAGGTTTAGGTACTAGCTTCCAAACTTCATTTCTCTCAAATTGCAGAAGCTCTTCTTTCATGGCTTCAATCCATGATTCATCTATGATTGCTTCATTTATGGATTTTGGTTCAATTTGAGAAATCATAGCTAAATTGTTTTCTTTGTTTTGAACAGCTCTTCTTGTTCTTACACCATCTGCTGTATTTCCAATGATTTGATCTTGTGGATGATAATTTACCATTTTCCATGTTCTTGGAGGAGCTTGTGAGGATTCTTCTAGTTCATCAGTTTTCTTTTTCTGATTTGTAGTTTCTTCTTCCTCATCAGCAATTATGGTTGTTTGTTCTTCAAACTCATCAAATTTTACATGCATACTTTCTTCTATGGTTTGAATTCTTAAGTTATAGATTCTATATGCTTTAGAGGTTAAAGAATATCCTAAGAATATTCCTTTGTCTGATTTTGAATCAAACTTTCCCAGATTATCTCTAATGTTGAGAATGTAACAGTAACAACCAAAGATATGAAAATATGATATGTTAGGTTTTTTGTTCTTCCAGATTTCATAAGGTGTTTTATTCAAAATTTTCCTAATAGTTACTCTATTCAAAATATAGCAAGCAGTGTTTATGGCTTCAGCCCAAAAATACTTTTCCACATTTGATTCATTTATCATAGTTCTTGCCATTTCCTGTAAAGTTCTATTTTTTCTTTCTACAACTCCATTTTGTTGTGGAGTTCTAGGACAAGAAAAATTATGAGAGATACCATTTTCATTAAAAAATGTTTCAAACAAAGAATTTTCAAATTCACCTCCATGATCACTTCTTATGGAGATAATTTTTGTTTCTCTTTCATTTTGAACTTTTAAGCAAAAATTTTTGAAAGCTTCAAAGGAGTCATCTTTGTGTTTTAAAAATAACACCCAAGTAAATCTGGAATAATCATCTACAATAACAAAACCATAATTCTTACCTCCAAGACTTGTGGTTCTGACTGGTCCAAACAAGTCTATGTGAAGTAGTTCAAGAGGTCTTTTGGTTGAAATAAATTCCTTTAGTTTAAAACTACTTTTTACTTGTTTTCCTCTTGCACATGATTCACATAACTTATCATTATCAAAACTTATCTTTGGTAATCCTCTTACTAGATCAAGTTTAGAAAGTTTTGAAATGGTTTTCATACTTATATGTCCTGCCCTTTTGTGCCAAATCCACTTGTCTTTTTCAAGAGACACAAAGCATGATTCATCAGGGAGTTCATCTAAGTATATGATATAGACATTTTTCTTTCTTGATCCATTGAAAAGAATTTTGTCAGAAGATGAGTGTTTGATTTCACATGTATCAGGTTTAAATATAACCTCAAAACCATTGTCACATAATTGACTAATGCTTATTAAGTTATGTTTAAGTCCTTCTACATAATGGACATTTTCAATTTTAGCAGAGTTTATCTTACCAATTGTACCTTTACCTTTGATAGTAGCTGTCTCATTATTACCAAAAGTAACTGATCCTCCTTCTTTCTTTTCAAAGGAAAGAAAGCTTTGTCTATCTCCAGTCATATGTCTGGAGCAGCCACTGTCCAAGTACCATGGCTTCTTCTTGACTGTGAGAAGACATTCCTGCATTTATTTTTAGCATGTTTTTAGGTACCCACATTCTTCTGGGTCCTTGATGGTTAGTGTTATAATGATTCTTCTTATGTTGGTAAGAAGAGTTCCTATATGTTTGTTTAAAGGTTGATTTTTTAAGATTGTTCTGAGAACGTTCTAAAAAATATTTCCTATGATAATTTTGTTGTCTAGATTTTCTAAAACAAAAGGGTTCAAGATGTCCTTCCTTATGACAGTATGAACATTTGTATATAGGTTTATTTGGAACAAAAAGTTTCTTGTATAATTTTTGATTTTCAAAACCTAGGCCTGTTTTGCTAGAACTGCATTTTTGGGATCCTAGAATATTTTCAAAGGTTTTAGTAGACTTTACAAATTTGGTTATGTCATTTTCAAGTTTTGAGATATTTTCCTTTAGTATTCTATTTTCTGTTTGTATGTTAGGGTTGATTTGTTCCTTCTGATTTTCTCTAAGTTATTCTAATTTTCTTTTATGAGCAATTTCCATATTTTTGATTATCACTTTTAATGTCTCATTTTCAGTTTTATATTCATCCTTTTCTTTGGAAATTTTGGTTACTTCTTCCTGAAGCTGATCATATTTTTTATTTAGACTTAAGCTATCATAAAATAAATTATCAAACAGATGTTCAGTTTTTTGACAAGAAGAACAAGTTTCAGCATTTACCTCTTGTGTCTCTGATCTTGTCATAAGGCATACGTTTGCTTCTTGTTCTTCTTCTTCTTCTGGGAGTTCATCTAATTCATCCCAGGTTGCCATCATTGATTTCTTTGCAAAAGGTTTTTTGAGTTTTGGACAGTCACTTTTGTAGTGTCCAAATTGATTGCATTCATAGCATTGAATTTTGCTCATGTCAACTTCAGATTTTGCACTATTTCTTTTATTTGGAAATGTTCTTCTCATTTGATTTCTTCTCATCATGAGTCTTTGAATTCTCCTTGAGAGTAGAGCAAATTCTTCTTCATTATCTTCATCAAGCAAGTCTTTGCTGAAAAGAATTTCTTTCTGCTGAAGACATTCTTTTGTTTGAGAGTCCAAAGCAATCATCTTTTTCTTTGGAGATTTATCCTCTTGAAGTATTGCTTCATGAGCTTTAAGAGAACCAATTAAGTCCTCCATTTTAACTTCAGAGAGAGTTTTTGACTCTGTGATGGCTGTTACTATATGCCTCCATTCCTTACTCTTTCATGTGTGGTATATGTTTTTCCAAGAGAGTTGAGTTCATTTATGATGATGGTGAATCGTCCATACATCTGATCAATGGATTCATCTTCTTTCATCTCAAATAACTCAAACTTTCTTACACCAATATCAATTCTTGTCTCCTTGACACGACTGGTTCCTTCATGGTGAGTTTTGAGAGTTTCCCACATTTCTTTAGCATTTTTGCATTGCATGATTCTATCATATTCTTCCCTGCACAAAGCACTTTTAATAAATAATTGAGCTTTAGTATTTAAGAGTACCCTATCTGCTTCAGTGGTTGTCCATTCAGCTTGAGGCTTTGGAGTGATGGAGTCTTTTGCCAAAGGTGTGTATTCTCCATTTTCAACCACTGACCACATGTAATTGTCTTGTGATCTTAGGAACAGCTCCATTTTGTCTTTCCAATAGTAGTAGTCATTCCCTTCAAATAGTGGTGGCCTAGTTGATGATCCACCTTCTGAAATAAACTTTGCAGGTTTTGACATACTTCCTTCCTGAATCTTTTTCCTCTAAGCACTTGTTAGATGCTCAACCTTTAGAGGCAGAGCTCTGATACCAATTGAAGTAGCAAAGTTTTTCACAAGGAAGGGGGGGTTTGAATTGTGAACCTTTTAAAATTAAACTTAAGTCACAAAATAAATGGTTAGTAATAAAATTAATTTTGTGCTCAGTGAGATCGTTCTAAGAATGATCTGTGCTGTGTAAAAACAGATGCAGAAAATAAAAGTTTAAGGGAAAGAATATAAACACAAAGAGTTATCCTGGTTCACCCCTAATCTTTGGGTTACGTCCAGTCCCCACCACCTGTGAGTTTGTCCACTAGAATCACTTAAATGTTACAGATCCAAGACTTACACATTCACCTTGATCTTGACCTAAGATCAACAACTTACTAAAGCTCCTAGAGCTTTGAACTTTCCTAGTCACTTTGACCAAACAACACTCAATCAATAGTCACGTATTGACTTGAGCAATTACAATATAGATGATTTGTTTCTAAGCTTAATTTCAGACTCACTATAAAAGAGAAGCTTAGATGAAAGCACTCTAAAGAGATTGGTACTCAGATTATGTTACAAAAGAGTTACTTCAAAAAGGACTATGAGCTAAAGAGATTGAATGAGATTTATATCACTTGAATTGCTTGAAAACTCTTGCTCTTTCCCTTGGACTTGATTGCCTTTTATAGATGCTTGCTTGAGGTTGAAGCTTGGCCTTCAAGTATATCAGTTGGAGGGCAAAATAGAGCTGTTACTCAGTGCTCTACCTTCAGCAGACAACTTCTGCATAATGTGCAGATTCTCTGTTCAGTCTTGGAACAGTCTTGATTTCCATTAGGCTTTGATCCATAAGATCCAAATAAGTATGAGCTGTTGCCAAGTGTAAATGAGTTGTTTCTTACATCCTTCCACTGTCATGTATCAGATATAGCCGTTTGGATGCTCAGAAAAGGACTCATGACAGTTGGAGATGGTTTTTAAAAACTGTGTGCAGGATCAGTCTTGCATTGGTCTTGAAACAGTCTTGAGACAGTCTTGACTGCACCAGCAAATAAGATGAACCTTCATCCTTCCTTCCTTGTGGTGTGCAGCTGTTAGATAGCTCTAAGGACTGATCAGTAGTAGCCTTAGCAAGAGAATAAAACCAGCTGGAATAGTACAATAGCATATGAGACAAAATTGTACTTCTATGACAAGCCATGGAAGAATGTTCCATTTGTGTACTTTGCATAAGTACAATACAACTCATAGGTTAAATCTGGTTGTTCCATTGTGATTGGTCCATGATTTTATATCGGATGTATTCATTGGTTGGCCAATACCATATTTGATCAAGCTCATGGTTTTCTTCATGATAAGTGACTAGGAAAGCATATGCTTATTTTCCATCAAATGTTGTTGATCCCAAAAGAGATTATCTCCTGTAGTGATTTGGTCCATAAATCCATTGTAAAGTGCTTATTTGTTTTGTTCTTAGTTGACTTGAAAAACCAGAAAGCACTTATTCCAAAACGTGCTTATTTGTCAAAACTGCAGTCTGTCTGCTAAGAATGTTCTTAGAATGGTCTTGAAACAGCTTTGCAGGATTTTTACTTTGCAAGTGGTTTGTTAGAATCTATTTAATCTTATGCCACTCAAAAGCACTTGTTAGATAACAAAATGATCAGAATCATTTAAAATATAATTAAAGATGTTTGTAATCTTTAAAATATCAAAAGTGGATTTTGCCTCAACATATTGTTTTAGAGAACATAACTTTGTATGAGCTTATATATATCCGATTAATTTTTAGTTATTTTTTTTTACAATTTTTTTTTTTGAACAAGTCAAAATGAGATATATATATATATATATATATATATATATATATATATATATATATATATATATATATATATATTAACAAGAACAGTCTTCTCAGCACAAGATGTGCTAAGATAGACTACCAAGGATGCAGTGAGTACGCGTATGCTATTAATCCAGGAATGGAAAATTGAAATCCTACTCATAAACAAAATTGAATCACATTAGTTGTAGATGAGAACAAATCAAACCAAAAAGGAAAATTTTCATTCACTTGCAAATTTGTTCAATCATCATTCATATCAAATCAATCAGGATTCAATGCCAAAACTTGGTCCTATTGCTATATAAATACCACAGAATTCTACGTAAAAAGGACACACACACAGAGAAGAAAAGAGAAAAAAAAACACGAAAAAAAATCACATAGAAAAATCACACGCAAAAAAGAGAGAACCAAAATGAAGACACAACAAGGAAGAAGCTTCAAACACTTCCACCTCCACCGGTCCTAGAAGTATCTCGCAGCAAAAATCGAAAAGAATCAAAAGGACGAAACGCAGAAGGAACAGACAGCGGAAGGACAGAGAAGCAAGGGAGTTCACTGAGTTCATGGTTAGTATTCTTCTAAATTTGGTTTTTGATGTAAACCTCTATTTTTGTTGTCGCTGTGTATTTATATGTATTGGTAGAGTGATTTTCGTTTGATTTTGTGGCTGTATTCATGGTAATAATATAAAATAGTAGCGGATTTGAAATTGTTTTTGGGTAAAAAATTGTTGGGTGTTTATTTCGGGTTTTGAGGCTTAATCTGTGCTTAGAATTGATAAATAGGTGTTAAAAAGAGGTTTGGTTGCATTATGGATTTTTTTGGGAATTTCGGGTTTTCTGGTGGTGGTTAACAGCGGCCGGCTCGGTGGCGCCGCCGCCGGATTCTGGGCGGTGCGGTGGTGGCGCCGCCGCCGGATTCTGGGCGGTGCGGTGGTGGCTGACCGGAAGGGATGAAGATTCATCCCTGTTCTTGAGAACTCAAGAACCCTAGGAGAGAAGTGAGAGAGACCGAGAGAGAGAAGTTAAAGAAGAGAGAGAAAAAACTGGAAAAATGAGTTATCCTCGGTGGTTTGGTGTATTTATAGGCCCAGATCCTGTGTCACGCGCACACAGTACGCGGTTATCATCCTGACCGTTTGATCACACCAGACAGCTCACCATCACCCATCTGCGATCTCATCAGGGCTGTCTGATTAATCAGACAGCCCAGATCCCTTCCCTCTATTTTTTGTTTGTCCAGCGCCTCTGGGCCCTTCCCGGGTTGGGCCTTCTAAGTCTGTTGCTATACGCACCCCAGTGATGTACATTCTGTGAAATTTTATTTATTTACTTATTTATTTATTTATTTTTTTATTTTATTTTATTTTATTTTATTTTTTTATTTACTTATATTTTTACCCTTTTCATTTGTTTATCTAATTTGTTTAATTTAAGTTCAAATATAGTAAAAAACGCAAAAAAATAAATCATTTGTAATGTCAAATATGTGAATAAACTTAAATAATTTGGATTGAAAAGGGGACCGGCGGATGTACATCCGCTCATACCTCAAATGACCGAACGCTGGCCATGCGCCTTGCCTACCGGTTGTTTGTCTTCCATAACTTAAAATCAATCTCAACTCATCAAATTTCACTCTTTTTGCGGTCATGCACGCTCAATTTTTTTTCTCAAGCGGGTACCATCTTTCAAGCACGAGTCTTTTTTTTAGTTAAAACAAACTTTTTACCCAAGCGCAGTTAAGACTTTTTTTTTCAATAATTAAAATCAACCAACCAACAATTATTTTCTACCAGAACTACAGGGCTTTGAGTTTCCCATCGCACCAGGGAATACGTAGGAGCAGGATTCAACATCTTGTCGAGCCCACTAATAAAAAACTAACATTTTTCCCCTCTTGTAAATAATTCTTATAATTAATAAAAGCAAGCAAATAAATTAAAACACTCTTTTAACCCTAAAATTAACGCGAAGGTTCCCGTTGAGTACAACGGATGTGAGGGGTGCTAATACCTTCCCCTCGCATAATCGACTCCCGAACCCGGAAATGGTTGCGACAACCATCTTTCCATTCTTTCAAGGTTTTATCGATATTTTCCTCTTCGTTTGGGAATAAATAAAATTCGGTGGCGACTTTACTGTCTAAGCGAGCGATTTACGCTCGCGCATTTTTCCACCCGCTTCAAACCTCTTTCTCCAGCCCCTCCGCAAAACTCTCAACTATAACGTCGACATTACGCCGGACTTCTAGGTCAACGTACCCTTCTCCCAAATCAGATTGAGTTTCCTCGGACCCGCACTCTTCCTCAAAAAGACAAATGTCCTCCCCCAAAGCATACCCCTATTCCTCCATTATGTTAACCTCCACCTGAGTGCCATCCACCAAAACAGTCACAGCCTTCTTAATTATCTCTAGATCGGGCGTGGCTATAAGAACCCGAGCGAAGTCCAGTCTGTCCCTATCAGCGGAACAACTATCCGCACGTAGGAAACTTCCACAGTCAAAAACACAAAGCTTGAAAAAGTCAACATTCCAAGCGTGCAGCGGGATACCATACAAACGAACCCACGCACCTCTCCGATAGGGCATTACAGCCTCTCCCCAACGTACCCAGTTTGAAAAAACGAGACTGAAAAATTCTTTAGCTCCCTTCACAATTGGCACAACATCTACTCCCTCGGAGCTTCTAACAAAAACTTTGTCAGCCCCCATGGGGATAATAACGAGATCGCCAAAACCTGCGTCAGATATTCTGTTCTGGATCAGAGGGATTGCTTCACCATTTAACACTGTCCCTACCAACCCATTTTTAACCCACTTAATATCATCTGACTTCGTTCGATAATTTCGCATGAGAATCTTTCCCCCTATCTCCTTCTCAGAATCCTTAGATAGCTCCCCGATGTTCTGATCAGCTTTCCTAACTCCCTGCTCCTTACTAGCTCCAAGCTTGACGAGAACTTCCCCCACCCGCACACATTCCGGATGACCAGAGCCCTCTGCACACCTTCCCCCTGAAACAAAGACTCCGTCCCTAAGGTATTGCCAACACCACCGTCAGAAGAGACAAGCTTCGCGGGAACTTTGGAACCGTCCTTCTTAGAAAGTTCAAAAGATCCCTTCAACAGGTCAACCTTTTTCTTCTCAGAATACTTCTCCTCCCCCGTATAATGACGATCGAAAATGGCCACACTGGTGCGAACACGGTAGTGTCCGAACCAAACATTGTTGGCCTATTTTAGGATCGTTCTGTAGTTTTTGGCCAATTTAAGTGTTTGTAGTCGTTTTTATGGGTTATGGCCAATTTTAGTGTTCGTAGTCGTTTTTTAGATTTTGGCCTATTTTAGGTCGTTTATATGGTTTTTGGCCAATTTTAGTGTTTGTAATCGTTTTTTTATTGTTTTTGGCCTATTTTAGGTCGTTTATATGGTTTTTGGCCAATTTTGGTGTTTGTAGTTGTTTTTATGGTTTTTGGCCTATTTTAGGTCGTTTATATGGTTTTTGGCCAATTTTAGTGTTTGTAGTGGTTTTTAATGTTTTTGGCCTATTTTATGTACGTTCTTTTGTTTTTGGCCAATTTAAGTGTTTGTAGTCGTTTTTATGGGTTATGGCCTATTTTAGTGTTCGTAGTCGTTTTTATGGTTTTTGGCCTATTTTACGGTCGTTTATATGGATTTTGGCCAATTTAAGTGTTTGTAGTTGTTTTTATGGTTTTTGGCCAATTTTTAGTGTTTGTAGTCATTTTTATGTTTTTTGGCCTATTTTAGGTCGTTTATATGGTTTTTGGCCTATTTTAGTGTTTATAGTGGTTTTTAATGTTTTTGGCCTATTTTAGGGTCGTTTATATAGTTTTTTTTTGCCAATTTTAGTGTTTGTAGTCGTGTTTTTGCTTTTTGGCCTATTTTAGGTCGTTTATATGGTTTTTGGCCAATTTTAGCGTTTGTAGTCATTTGTATGGTTTTTGGCCTATGTTAGGTCGTTTGTATGGTTTTTGGCCAATTTTAGTGTTTGTAGTGGTTTAATGTTTTTGGCCTATTTTAGGGTCGTTCTTTAGTTTTTGGCCAATTTAAGTGTTTGTAGTCATTTTTATGGGTTATGGCCAATTTTAGTGTTCGTAGTCGTTTTTATGGTTTTTGGCCTATTTTAGGGTCGTTTATATGGATTTTGGCCAATTTTAGTGATTGTAGTCGTTTTTATGGTTTTTGGCCTATTTTACGGTCGTTTATATAGTTTTTGGCCAATTTTGGTGTTTGTAGTTGTTTTTATGTTTAGCCTATTTTAGGGTCGTTTAATAAGTTTTTGGCCAATTTTAGTGATTGTAGTCGTGTTTATGGTTTTTGGCCTATTTTAGGGTCGTTTATATAGTGTTTGTAGTCGTTTTTATGCTTTTTGGCCTATTTTATTGTTTGTAGTCGTTTTTATGGTTTTTCGCATATTTTAGGGTCAATATTTGGGATTTTGGCCAATTTTAGTGTTTGTAGTGGTTTTTAATGTTTTTAGCCTATTTTAGGGTCGTTCTATAGTTTTTGGCCAATTTAAGTGTTTGTAGTCTTTTTTATGGGTTATGGCCAATTTTAGTGTTCGTAGTCGTTTTTATGGTTTTTGGCCTATTTTTGGGTCGTTTATATGGATTTTGGCCAATTTTAGTGTTTGTAGTCGTTTTTATGGTTTTTGGCCAATTTTAGTGTTTGTAGTCATTTTTATCGTTTTTGGCATATTTTAGGGTCGATATTTAGGGTTTTGGCCAATTTTAGTGTTTGTAGTCATTTTTATCGTTTTTGGCATATTTTAGGGTCGATATTTAGGGTTTTGGCCAATTTTAGTGTTTGTAGTGGTTTTAATGTTTTTGGCCTATTTTAGGATCGTTCTGTAGTTTTTGGCCAATTTAAGTGTTTGTAGTCGTTTTTATGGGTTATGGCCAATTTTAGTGTTCGTAGTCGTGTTTTTGATTTTGGCCTATTTTAGGTCGTTTATATGGTTTTTGGCCAATTTTAGTGTTTGTACTCGTTTTTTTATATTGTTTTTGGCCTATTTTAGATCGTTTATATGGTTTTTGGCCAATTTTGGTGTTTGTAGTTGTTTTTATGGTTTTTGGCCTATTTTAGGTCGTTTATATGGTTTTTGGCCTATTTTAGGTCGTTTATATGGTTTTTGGCCAATTTTAGTGTTTGTAGTGGTTTTTAATGTTTTTGGCCTATTTTATGTACGTTCTTTTGTTTTTGGCCAATTTAGGTGTTTGTAGTCGTTTTTATGGGTTATGGTCTATTTTAGTGTTCGTAGTCGTTTTTATGGTTTTTGACCTATTTTTGGGTCGTTTATATGGATTTTGGCCAATTTTAGTGTTTGTAGTCGTTTTTATGGTTTTTGGCCAATTTTTAGTGTTTGTAGTCATTTTTATGTTTTTTGGCCTATTTTAGGTCGTTTATATGGTTTTTGGCCTATTTTAGTGTTTGTAGTGGTTTTTAATGTTTTTGGCCTATTTTAGGGTCGTTTATATAATTTTTTTGCCAATTTTAGTGTTTGTAGTCGTGTTTATGCTTTTTGGCCTATTTTAGGTCGTTTATATGGTTTTTGGCCAATTTTAGTGTTTGTAGTCATTTGTATGGTTTTTGGCCTATGTTAGGTCGTTTATATGGTTTTTGGCCAATTTTAGTGTTTGTAGTGGTTTAATGTTTTTGGCCTATTTTAGGGTCGTTCTTTAGTTTTTGGCCAATTTAAGTGTTTGTAGTCGTTTTTATGGGTTATGGCCAATTTTAGTGTTCGTAGTCGTTTTAATGGTTTTTGGCCTATTTTAGGGTCGTTTATACGGATTTTGGCCAATTTTAGTGTTTGTAGTGGTTTTTATGGTTTTTAGCCTATTTTAGGATCGTTCTGTAGTTTTTGGCCAATTTAAGTGTTTGTTGTCGTTTTTCTGGGTTTTGGCCAATTTTGGTGTTTGTAGTTGTTTTTATGGTTTTTGGCCTATTTTAGGTCGTTTATATGGTTTTTGGCCAATTTTAGTGTTCGTAGTCGTTTTTATGGTTTTTGGCCTATTTTAGGGTCGTTTATATGGATTTTGGCCAATTTTAGTGTTTGTAGTCATTTTTATCGTTTTTGGCATATTTTAGGGTCGATATTTAGGGTTTTGGCAAATTTTAGTGTTTGTAGTGGTTTTAATGTTTTTGGCCTATTTTAGGATCGTTCTGTAGTTTTTGGCCAATTTAAGTGTTTGTAGTCGTTTTTATGGGTTATGGCCAATTTTAGTGTTCGAAGTCGTTTTTTTGATTTTGGCCTATTTTAGGTCGTTTATATGGTTTTTGGCCAATTTTAGTGTTTGTAGTCGTTTTTTTTTATGGTTTTTGGCCTATTTTAGGTCGTTTATATGGTTTTTGGCCAATTTTAGTGTTTGTAGTGGTTTTTAATGTTTTTGGCCTATTTTATGTACGTTCTTTTGTTTTTGGCCAATTTAAGTGTTTGTAGTCGTTTTTATGGGTTATGGCCAATTTTAGTGTTCGTAGTCGTTTTTTTGATTTTGGCCTATTTTAGGGTCGTTTATATAGTTTTTGGCCAATTTTGGTGTTTGTAGTTGTTTTTATGTTTAGCCTATTTTAGGGTCGTTTAATAAGTTTTTGGCCAATTTTAGTGATTGTAGTCGTGTTTATGGTTTTTGGCCTATTTTAGGGTCGTTTATATAGTTTTTGGCCAATTTTGGTGTTTGTAGTTGTTTTTATGGTTTTTAGCCTATTTTAGGGTCGTTTAATAAGTTTTTGGCCAATTTTAGTGATTGTAGTCGTTTTTATGGTTTTTGGCCTATTTTAGGGTCGTTTATATGGATTTTGGCCAATTTTAGTGTTTGTACTCGTTTTTTTATATTGTTTTTGGCCTATTTTAGATCGTTTATATGGTTTTTGGCCAATTTTGGTGTTTGTAGTTGTTTTTATGGTTTTTGGCCTATTTTAGGTCGTTTATATGGTTTTTGGCCAATTTTAGTGTTTGTAGTGGTTTTTAATGTTTTTGGCCTATTTTATGTACGTTCTTTTGTTTTTGGCCAATTTAGGTGTTTGTAGTCGTTTTTATGGGTTATGGCCTATTTTAGTGTTCGTAGTCGTTTTTATGGTTTTTGACCTATTTTTGGGTCGTTTATATGGATTTTGGCCAATTTTAGTGTTTGTAGTCGTTTTTATGGTTTTTGGCCAATTTTTAGTGTTTGTAGTCATTTTTATGTTTTTTGGCCTATTTTAGGTCGTTTATATGGTTTTTGGCCTATTTTAGTGTTTGTAGTGGTTTTTAATGTTTTTGGCCTATTTTAGGGTCGTTTATATAATTTTTTTGCCAATTTTAGTGTTTGTAGTCGTGTTTATGCTTTTTGGCCTATTTTAGGTCGTTTATATGGTTTTTGGCCAATTTTAGTGTTTGTAGTCATTTGTATGGTTTTTGGCCTATGTTAGGTCGTTTATATGGTTTTTGGCCAATTTTAGTGTTTGTAGTGGTTTAATGTTTTTGGCCTATTTTAGGGTCGTTCTTTAGTTTTTGGCCAATTTAAGTGTTTGTAGTCGTTTTTATGGGTTATGGCCAATTTTAGTGTTCGTAGTCGTTTTAATGGTTTTTGGCCTATTTTAGGGTCGTTTATACGGATTTTGGCCAATTTTAGTGTTTGTAGTGGTTTTTATGGTTTTTAGCCTATTTTAGGATCGTTCTGTAGTTTTTGGCCAATTTAAGTGTTTGTTGTCGTTTTTCTGGGTTTTGGCCAATTTTGGTGTTTGTAGTTGTTTTTATGGTTTTTGGCCTATTTTAGGTCGTTTATATGGTTTTTGGCCAATTTTAGTGTTCGTAGTCGTTTTTATGGTTTTTGGCCTATTTTAGGGTCGTTTATATGGATTTTGGCCAATTTTAGTGTTTGTAGTCATTTTTATCGTTTTTGGCATATTTTAGGGTCGATATTTAGGGTTTTGGCAAATTTTAGTGTTTGTAGTGGTTTTAATGTTTTTGGCCTATTTTAGGATCGTTCTGTAGTTTTTGGCCAATTTAAGTGTTTGTAGTCGTTTTTATTGGTTATGGCCAATTTTAGTGTTCGAAGTCGTTTTTTTGATTTTGGCCTATTTTAGGTCGTTTATATGGTTTTTGGCCAATTTTAGTGTTTGTAGTCGTTTTTTTTTTATGGTTTTTGGCCTATTTTAGGTCGTTTATATGGTTTTTGGCCAATTTTAGTGTTTGTAGTGGTTTTTAATGTTTTTGGCCTATTTTATGTACGTTCTTTTGTTTTTGGCCAATTTAAGTGTTTGTAGTCGTTTTTATGGGTTATGGCCAATTTTAGTGTTCGTAGTCGTTTTTTTGATTTTGGCCTATTTTAGGGTCGTTTATATAGTTTTTGGCCAATTTTGGTGTTTGTAGTTGTTTTTATGTTTAGCCTATTTTAGGGTCGTTTAATAAGTTTTTGGCCAATTTTAGTGATTGTAGTCGTGTTTATGGTTTTTGGCCTATTTTAGGGTCGTTTATATAGTTTTTGGCCAATTTTGGTGTTTGTAGTTGTTTTTATGGTTTTTAGCCTATTTTAGGGTCGTTTAATAAGTTTTTGGCCAATTTTAGTGATTGTAGTCGTTTTTATGGTTTTTGGCCTATTTTAGGGTCGTTTATATGGATTTTGGCCAATTTTAGTGTTTGTACTCGTTTTTTTATATTGTTTTTGGCCTATTTTAGATCGTTTATATGGTTTTTGGCCAATTTTGGTGTTTGTAGTTGTTTTTATGGTTTTTGGCCTATTTTAGGTCGTTTATATGGTTTTTGGCCAATTTTAGTGTTTGTAGTGGTTTTTAATGTTTTTGGCCTATTTTATGTACGTTCTTTTGTTTTTGGCCAATTTAGGTGTTTGTAGTCGTTTTTATGGGTTATGGCCTATTTTAGTGTTCGTAGTCGTTTTTATGGTTTTTGACCTATTTTTGGGTCGTTTATATGGATTTTGGCCAATTTTAGTGTTTGTAGTCGTTTTTATGGTTTTTGGCCAATTTTTAGTGTTTGTAGTCATTTTTATGTTTTTTGGCCTATTTTAGGTCGTTTATATGGTTTTTGGCCTATTTTAGTGTTTGTAGTGGTTTTTAATGTTTTTGGCCTATTTTAGGGTCGTTTATATAATTTTTTTGCCAATTTTAGTGTTTGTAGTCGTGTTTATGCTTTTTGGCCTATTTTAGGTCGTTTATATGGTTTTTGGCCAATTTTAGTGTTTGTAGTCATTTGTATGGTTTTTGGCCTATGTTAGGTCGTTTATATGGTTTTTGGCCAATTTTAGTGTTTGTAGTGGTTTAATGTTTTTGGCCTATTTTAGGGTCGTTCTTTAGTTTTTGGCCAATTTAAGTGTTTGTAGTCGTTTTTATGGGTTATGGCCAATTTTAGTGTTCGTAGTCGTTTTAATGGTTTTTGGCCTATTTTAGGGTCGTTTATACGGATTTTGGCCAATTTTAGTGTTTGTAGTGGTTTTTATGGTTTTTAGCCTATTTTAGGATCGTTCTGTAGTTTTTGGCCAATTTAAGTGTTTGTTGTCGTTTTTCTGGGTTTTGGCCAATTTTGGTGTTTGTAGTTGTTTTTATGGTTTTTGGCCTATTTTAGGTCGTTTATATGGTTTTTGGCCAATTTTAGTGTTCGTAGTCGTTTTTATGGTTTTTGGCCTATTTTAGGGTCGTTTATATGGATTTTGGCCAATTTTAGTGTTTGTAGTCATTTTTATCGTTTTTGGCATATTTTAGGGTCGATATTTAGGGTTTTGGCAAATTTTAGTGTTTGTAGTGGTTTTAATGTTTTTGGCCTATTTTAGGATCGTTCTGTAGTTTTTGGCCAATTTAAGTGTTTGTAGTCGTTTTTATGGGTTATGGCCAATTTTAGTGTTCGTAGTCGTTTTTTTGATTTTGGCCTATTTTAGGTCGTTTATATGGTTTTTGGCCAATTTTAGTGTTTGTAGTCGTTTTTTTTTTTATGGTTTTTGGCCTATTTTAGGTCGTTTATATGGTTTTTGGCCAATTTTAGTGTTTGTAGTGGTTTTTAATGTTTTTTGCCTATTTTATGTACGTTCTTTTGTTTTTGGCCAATTTAAGTGTTTGTAGTCGTTTTTATGGGTTATGGCCAATTTTAGTGTTCGTAGTCGTTTTTTTGATTTTGGCCTATTTTAGGGTCGTTTATATAGTTTTTGGCCAATTTTGGTGTTTGTAGTTGTTTTTATGTTTAGCCTATTTTAGGGTCGTTTAATAAGTTTTTGGCCAATTTTAGTGATTGTAGTCGTGTTTATGGTTTTTGGCCTATTTTAGGGTCGTTTATATAGTTTTTGGCCAATTTTGGTGTTTGTAGTTGTTTTTATGGTTTTTAGCCTATTTTAGGGTCGTTTAATAAGTTTTTGGCCAATTTTAGTGATTGTAGTCGTTTTTATGGTTTTTGGCCTATTTTAGGGTCGTTTATATGGATTTTGGCCAATTTTAGTGTTTGTACTCGTTTTTTTATATTGTTTTTGGCCTATTTTAGATCGTTTATATGGTTTTTGGCCAATTTTGGTGTTTGTAGTTGTTTTTATGGTTTTTGGCCTATTTTAGGTCGTTTATATGGTTTTTGGCCAATTTTAGTGTTTGTAGTGGTTTTTAATGTTTTTGGCCTATTTTATGTACGTTCTTTTGTTTTTGGCCAATTTAGGTGTTTGTAGTCGTTTTTATGGGTTATGGCCTATTTTAGTGTTCGTAGTCGTTTTTATGGTTTTTGACCTATTTTTGGGTCGTTTATATGGATTTTGGCCAATTTTAGTGTTTGTAGTCGTTTTTATGGTTTTTGGCCAATTTTTAGTGTTTGTAGTCATTTTTATGTTTTTTGGCCTATTTTAGGTCGTTTATATGGTTTTTGGCCTATTTTAGTGTTTGTAGTGGTTTTTAATGTTTTTGGCCTATTTTAGGGTCGTTTATATAATTTTTTTGCCAATTTTAGTGTTTGTAGTCGTGTTTATGCTTTTTGGCCTATTTTAGGTCGTTTATATGGTTTTTGGCCAATTTTAGTGTTTGTAGTCATTTGTATGGTTTTTGGCCTATGTTAGGTTGTTTATATGGTTTTTGGCCAATTTTAGTGTTTGTAGTGGTTTAATGTTTTTGGCCTATTTTAGGGTCGTTCTTTAGTTTTTGGCCAATTTAAGTGTTTGTAGTCGTTTTTATGGGTTATGGCCAATTTTAGTGTTCGTAGTCGTTTTAATGGTTTTTGGCCTATTTTAGGGTCGTTTATACGGATTTTGGCCAATTTTAGTGTTTGTAGTGGTTTTTATGGTTTTTAGCCTATTTTAGGATCGTTCTGTAGTTTTTGGCCAATTTAAGTGTTTGTTGTCGTTTTTCTGGGTTTTGGCCAATTTTGGTGTTTGTAGTTGTTTTTATGGTTTTTGGCCTATTTTAGGTCGTTTATATGGTTTTTGGCCAATTTTAGTGTTCGTAGTCGTTTTTATGGTTTTTGGCCTATTTTAGGGTCGTTTATATGGATTTTGGCCAATTTTAGTGTTTGTAGTCATTTTTATCGTTTTTGGCATATTTTAGGGTCGATATTTAGGGTTTTGGCAAATTTTAGTGTTTGTAGTGGTTTTAATGTTTTTGGCCTATTTTAGGATCGTTCTGTAGTTTTTGGCCAATTTAAGTGTTTGTAGTCGTTTTTATGGGTTATGGCCAATTTTAGTGTTCGTAGTCGTTTTTTTGATTTTGGCCTATTTTAGGTCGTTTATATGGTTTTTGGCCAATTTTAGTGTTTGTAGTCGTTTTTTTTTATGGTTTTTGGCCTATTTTAGGTCGTTTATATGGTTTTTGGCCAATTTTAGTGTTTGTAGTGGTTTTTAATGTTTTTGGCCTATTTTATGTACGTTCTTTTGTTTTTGGCCAATTTAAGTGTTTGTAGTCGTTTTTATGGGTTATGGCCAATTTTAGTGTTCGTAGTCGTTTTTTTGATTTTGGCCTATTTTAGGGTCGTTTATATAGTTTTTGGCCAATTTTGGTGTTTGTAGTTGTTTTTATGTTTAGCCTATTTTAGGGTCGTTTAATAAGTTTTTGGCCAATTTTAGTGATTGTAGTCGTGTTTATGGTTTTTGGCCTATTTTAGGGTCGTTTATATAGTTTTTGGCCAATTTTGGTGTTTGTAGTTGTTTTTATGGTTTTTAGCCTATTTTAGGGTCGTTTAATAAGTTTTTGGCCAATTTTAGTGATTGTAGTCGTTTTTATGGTTTTTGGCCTATTTTAGGGTCGTTTATATGGATTTTGGCCAATTTTAGTGTTTGTACTCGTTTTTTTATATTGTTTTTGGCCTATTTTAGATCGTTTATATGGTTTTTGGCCAATTTTGGTGTTTGTAGTTGTTTTTATGGTTTTTGGCCGATTTTAGGTCGTTTATATGGTTTTTGGCCAATTTTAGTGTTTGTAGTGGTTTTTAATGTTTTTGGCCTATTTTATGTACGTTCTTTTGTTTTTGGCCAATTTAGGTGTTTGTAGTCGTGTTTATGGGTTATGGCCTATTTTAGTGTTCGTAGTCGTTTTTATGGTTTTTGACCTATTTTTGGGTCGTTTATATGGATTTTGGCCAATTTTAGTGTTTGTAGTCGTTTTTATGGTTTTTGGCCAATTTTTAGTGTTTGTAGTCATTTTTATGTTTTTTGGCCTATTTTAGGTCGTTTATATGGTTTTTGGCCTATTTTAGTGTTTGTAGTGGTTTTTAATGTTTTTGGCCTATTTTAGGGTCGTTTATATAATTTTTTTGCCAATTTTAGTGTTTGTAGTCGTGTTTATGCTTTTTGGCCTATTTTAGGTCGTTTATATGGTTTTTGGCCAATTTTAGTGTTTGTAGTCATTTGTATGGTTTTTGGCCTATGTTAGGTTGTTTATATGGTTTTTGGCCAATTTTAGTGTTTGTAGTGGTTTAATGTTTTTGGCCTATTTTAGGGTCGTTCTTTAGTTTTTGGCCAATTTAAGTGTTTGTAGTCGTTTTTATGGGTTATGGCCAATTTTAGTGTTCGTAGTCGTTTTAATGGTTTTTGGCCTATTTTAGGGTCGTTTATACGGATTTTGGCCAATTTTAGTGTTTGTAGTGGTTTTTATGGTTTTTAGCCTATTTTAGGATCGTTCTGTAGTTTTTGGCCAATTTAAGTGTTTGTTGTCGTTTTTCTGGGTTTTGGCCAATTTTGGTGTTTGTAGTTGTTTTTATGGTTTTTGGCCTATTTTAGGTCGTTTATATGGTTTTTGGCCAATTTTAGTGTTCGTAGTCGTTTTTATGGTTTTTGGCCTATTTTAGGGTCGTTTATATGGATTTTGGCCAATTTTAGTGTTTGTAGTCATTTTTATCGTTTTTGGCATATTTTAGGGTCGATATTTAGGGTTTTGGCAAATTTTAGTGTTTGTAGTGGTTTTAATGTTTTTGGCCTATTTTAGGATCGTTCTGTAGTTTTTGGCCAATTTAAGTGTTTGTAGTCGTTTTTATGGGTTATGGCCAATTTTAGTGTTCGTAGTCGTTTTTTTGATTTTGGCCTATTTTAGGTCGTTTATATGGTTTTTGGCCAATTTTAGTGTTTGTAGTCGTTTTTTTTTATGGTTTTTGGCCTATTTTAGGTCGTTTATATGGTTTTTGGCCAATTTTAGTGTTTGTAGTGGTTTTTAATGTTTTTGGCCTATTTTATGTACGTTCTTTTGTTTTTGGCCAATTTAAGTGTTTGTAGTCGTTTTTATGGGTTATGGCCAATTTTAGTGTTCGTAGTCGTTTTTTTGATTTTGGCCTATTTTAGGGTCGTTTATATAGTTTTTGGCTAATTTTGGTGTTTGTAGTTGTTTTTATGTTTAGCCTATTTTAGGGTCGTTTAATAAGTTTTTGGCCAATTTTAGTGATTGTAGTCGTGTTTATGGTTTTTGGCCTATTTTAGGGTCGTTTATATAGTTTTTGGCCAATTTTGGTGTTTGTAGTTGTTTTTATGGTTTTTAGCCTATTTTAGGGTCGTTTAATAAGTTTTTGGCCAATTTTAGTGATTGTAGTCGTTTTTATGGTTTTTGGCCTATTTTAGGGTCGTTTATATGGATTTTGGCCAATTTTAGTGTTTGTACTCGTTTTTTTTATATTGTTTTTGGCCTATTTTAGATCGTTTATATGGTTTTTGGCCAATTTTGGTGTTTGTAGTTGTTTTTATCGTTTTTGGCCTATTTTAGGTCGTTTATATGGTTTTTGGCCAATTTTAGTGTTTGTAGTGGTTTTTAATGTTTTTGGCCTATTTTATGTACGTTCTTTTGTTTTTGGCCAATTTAGGTGTTTGTAGTCGTTTTTATGGGTTATGGCCTATTTTAGTGTTCGTAGTCGTTTTTATGGTTTTTGACCTATTTTTGGGTCGTTTATATGGATTTTGGCCAATTTTAGTGTTTGTAGTCGTTTTTATGGTTTTTGGCCAATTTTTAGTGTTTGTAGTCATTTTTATGTTTTTTGGCCTATTTTAGGTCGTTTATATGGTTTTTGGCCTATTTTAGTGTTTGTAGTGGTTTTTAATGTTTTTGGCCTATTTTAGGGTCGTTTATATAATTTTTTTGCCAATTTTAGTGTTTGTAGTCGTGTTTATGCTTTTTGGCCTATTTTAGGTCATTTATATGGTTTTTGGCCAATTTTAGTGTTTGTAGTCATTTGTATGGTTTTTGGCCTATGTTAGGTCGTTTATATGGTTTTTGGCCAATTTTAGTGTTGGTAGTGGTTTAATGTTTTTGGCCTATTTTAGGGTCGTTCTTTAGTTTTTGGCCAATTTTAGTGTTCGTAGTCGTTTTAATGGTTTTTGGCCTATTTTAGGGTCGTTTATACGGATTTTGGCCAATTTTAGTGTTTGTAGTGGTTTTTATGGTTTTTAGCCTATTTTAGGATCGTTCTGTAGTTTTTGGCCAATTTAAGTGTTTGTTGTCGTTTTTCTGGGTTATGGCCAATTTTAGTGTTCGTAGTCGTTTTTTTGATTTTGGCCTATTTTAGGGTCGTTTATATAGTTTTTGGCCAATTTTGGTGTTTGTAGTTGTTTTTATGTTTAGCCTATTTTAGGGTCGTTTAATAAGTTTTTGGCCAATTTTAGTGATTGTAGTCGTGTTTATGGTTTTTGGCCTATTTTAGGGTCGTTTATATAGTTTTTGGCCAATTTTGGTGTTTGTAGTTGTTTTTATGGTTTTTAGCCTATTTTAGGGTCGTTTAATAAGTTTTTGGCCAATTTTAGTGTTTGTAGTCATTTTTACGGTTTTTGGCCTATTTTAGGGTCGTTTATATGGATTTTGGCAAATTTTAGTGTTTGTAGTCATTTGTATCGTTTTTGGCATATTTTAGGGTCGATATTTAGGGTTTTGGCCAATTTTAGTGTTTGTAGTGGTTTTAATGTTTTTGGCCTATTTTAGGATCGTTCTGTAGTTTTTGGCCAATTTAAGTGTTTGTAGTCGTTTTTATGGGTTATGGCCAATTTTAGTGTTCGTAGTCGTTTTTTTGATTTTGGCCTATTTTAGGTCGTTTATATGGTTTTTGGCCAATTTTAGTGTTTGTAATCGTTTTTTTTTATTGTTTTTGGCCTATTTTAGGTCGTTTATATGTTTTTTGGCCAATTTTGGTGTTTGTAGTTGTTTTTATGGTTTTTGGCCTATTTTAGGTCGTTTATATGGTTTTTGGCCAATTTTAGTGTTTGTAGTGGTTTTTAATGTTTTTGGCCTATTTTATGTACGTTCTTTTGTTTTTGGCCAATTTAAGTGTTTGTAGTCGTTTTTATGGGTTATGGCCTATTTTAGTGTTCGTAGTCGTTTTTATGGTTTTTGGCCTATTTTAGGGTCGTTTATATGGATTTTGGCCAATTTTAGTGTTTGTAGTCGTTTTTATGGTTTTTGGCCTATTTTAGGGTCGTTTATATAGTGTTTGTAGTCGTTTTTATGCTTTTTGGCCTATTTTATTGTTTGTAGTCGTTTTTATGGTTTTTCGCATATTTTAGGGTCAATATTTGGGATTTTGGCCAATTTTAGTGTTTGTAGTGGTTTTTAATGTTTTTAGCCTATTTTAGGGTCGTTCTATAGTTTTTGGCCAATTTAAGTGTGTTGTAGTCGTTTTTATGGGTTATGGCCAATTTTAGTGTTCGTAGTCGTTTTTATGGTTTTTGGCCTATTTTAGGGTCGTTTATATGGATTTTGGCCAATTTTAGTGTTTGTAGTCGTTTTTATGGTTTTTGGCCAATTTTAGTGTTTTTAGTCATTTTTATCGTTTTTGGCATATTTTAGGGTCGATATTTAGGGTTTTGGCCAATTTAAGTGTTTGTAGTCGTTTTTATGGGTTATGGCCAATTTTAGTGTTCGTAGTAGTTTTTTTGATTTTGGCCAATTTTAGGTCGTTTATATGGTTTTTGGCCAATTTTAGTGTTTGTAGTGGTTTTTAATGTTTTTGGCCTATTTTATGTACGTTCTTTTGTTTTTGGCCAATTTAAGTGTTTGTAGTCGTTTTTATGGGTTATGGCCTATTTTAGTGTTCGCAGTCGTTTTTATGGTTTTTGGCCTATTTTAGGGTCGTTTATATGGATTTTGGCCAATTTTAGTGTTTGTAGTCGTTTTTATGGTTTTTGGCCTATTTTAGGGTCGTTTATATAGTGTTTGTAGTCGTTCTTATGCTTTTTGGCCTATTTTATTGTTTGTAGTCGTTTTTATGGTTTTTCGCATATTTTAGGGTCAATATTTGGGATTTTGGCCAATTTTAGTGTTTGTAGTGGTTTTTAATGTTTTTAGCCTATTTTAGGGTCGTTCTATAGTTTTTGGCCAATTTAAGTGTTTGTAGTCGTTTTTATGGGTTATGGCCAATTTTAGTGTTCGTAGTCGTTTTTATGGTTTATGGCCTATTTTAGGGTCGTTTATATGGATTTTGGCCAATTTTAGTGTTTGTAGTCGTTTTTATGGTTTTTGGCCAATTTTAGTGTTTTTAGTCATTTTTATCGTTTTTGGCATATTTTAGGGTCGATATTTAGGGTTTTGGCCAATTTTAGTGTTTGTGGTCATTTTTATCGTTTTTGGCAAATTTTAGGGTCGATATTTAGGGTTTTGGCCAATTTTAGTGTTTGTAGTGGTTTTAATGTTTTTGGCCTATTTTAGGATCGTTCTGTAGTTTTTGGCCAATTTAAGTGTTTGTAGTCGTTTTTATGGGTTATGGCCAATTTTAGTGTTCGTAGTCGTTTTTTTGATTTTGGCCTATTTTAGGTCGTTTATATGGTTTTTGGCCAATTTTAGTGTTTGTAGTCGTTTTTTTTTTTATGGTTTTTGGCCTATTTTAGGTCGTTTATATGGTTTTTGGCCAATTTTAGTGTTTGTAGTGGTTTTTAATGTTTTTGGCCTATTTTATGTACGTTCTTTTGTTTTTGGCCAATTTAAGTGTTTGTAGTCGTTTTTATGGGTTATGGCCAATTTTAGTGTTCGTAGTCGTTTTTTTGATTTTGGCCTATTTTAGGGTCGTTTATATAGTTTTTGGCCAATTTTGGTGTTTGTAGTTGTTTTTATGTTTAGCCTATTTTAGGGTCGTTTAATAAGTTTTTGGCCAATTTTAGTGATTGTAGTCGTGTTTATGGTTTTTGGCCTATTTTAGGGTCGTTTATATAGTTTTTGGCCAATTTTGGTGTTTGTAGTTGTTTTTATGGTTTTTAGCCTATTTTAGGGTCGTTTAATAAGTTTTTGGCCAATTTTAGTGATTGTAGTCGTTTTTATGGTTTTTGGCCTATTTTAGGGTCGTTTATATGGATTTTGGCCAATTTTAGTGTTTGTACTCGTTTTTTTATATTGTTTTTGGCCTATTTTAGATCGTTTATATGGTTTTTGGCCAATTTTGGTGTTTGTAGTTGTTTTTATCGTTTTTGGCCTATTTTAGGTCGTTTATATGGTTTTTGGCCAATTTTAGTGTTTGTAGTGGTTTTTAATGTTTTTGGCCTATTTTATGTACGTTCTTTTGTTTTTGGCCAATTTAGGTGTTTGTAGTCGTTTTTATGGGTTATGGCCTATTTTAGTGTTCGTAGTCGTTTTTATGGTTTTTGACCTATTTTTGGGTCGTTTATATGGATTTTGGCCAATTTTAGTGTTTGTAGTCGTTTTTATGGTTTTTGGCCAATTTTTAGTGTTTGTAGTCATTTTTATGTTTTTTGGCCTATTTTAGGTCGTTTATATGGTTTTTGGCCTATTTTAGTGTTTGTAGTGGTTTTTAATGTTTTTGGCCTATTTTAGGGTCGTTTATATAATTTTTTTGCCAATTTTAGTGTTTGTAGTCGTGTTTATGCTTTTTGGCCTATTTTAGGTCATTTATATGGTTTTTGGCCAATTTTAGTGTTTGTAGTCATTTGTATGGTTTTTGGCCTATGTTAGGTCGTTTATATGGTTTTTGGCCAATTTTAGTGTTGGTAGTGGTTTAATGTTTTTGGCCTATTTTAGGGTCGTTCTTTAGTTTTTGGCCAATTTTAGTGTTCGTAGTCGTTTTAATGGTTTTTGGCCTATTTTAGTGTTTGTAGTGGTTTTTAATGTTTTTGGCCTATTTTAGGGTCGTTTATATAATTTTTTTGCCAATTTTAGTGTTTGTAGTCGTGTTTATGCTTTTTGGCCTATTTTAGGTCGTTTATATGGTTTTTGGCCAATTTTAGTGTTTGTAGTCATTTGTATGGTTTTTGGCCTATGTTAGGTTGTTTATATGGTTTTTGGCCAATTTTAGTGTTTGTAGTGGTTTAATGTTTTTGGCCTATTTTAGGGTCGTTCTTTAGTTTTTGGCCAATTTAAGTGTTTGTAGTCGTTTTTATGGGTTATGGCCAATTTTAGTGTTCGTAGTCGTTTTAATGGTTTTTGGCCTATTTTAGGGTCGTTTATACGGATTTTGGCCAATTTTAGTGTTTGTAGTGGTTTTTATGGTTTTTAGCCTATTTTAGGATCGTTCTGTAGTTTTTGGCCAATTTAAGTGTTTGTTGTCGTTTTTCTGGGTTTTGGCCAATTTTGGTGTTTGTAGTTGTTTTTATGGTTTTTGGCCTATTTTAGGTCGTTTATATGGTTTTTGGCCAATTTTAGTGTTCGTAGTCGTTTTTATGGTTTTTGGCCTATTTTAGGGTCGTTTATATGGATTTTGGCCAATTTTAGTGTTTGTAGTCATTTTTATCGTTTTTGGCATATTTTAGGGTCGATATTTAGGGTTTTGGCAAATTTTAGTGTTTGTAGTGGTTTTAATGTTTTTGGCCTATTTTAGGATCGTTCTGTAGTTTTTGGCCAATTTAAGTGTTTGTAGTCGTTTTTATGGGTTATGGCCAATTTTAGTGTTCGTAGTCGTTTTTTTGATTTTGGCCTATTTTAGGTCGTTTATATGGTTTTTGGCCAATTTTAGTGTTTGTAGTCGTTTTTTTTTATGGTTTTTGGCCTATTTTAGGTCGTTTATATGGTTTTTGGCCAATTTTAGTGTTTGTAGTGGTTTTTAATGTTTTTGGCCTATTTTATGTACGTTCTTTTGTTTTTGGCCAATTTAAGTGTTTGTAGTCGTTTTTATGGGTTATGGCCAATTTTAGTGTTCGTAGTCGTTTTTTTGATTTTGGCCTATTTTAGGGTCGTTTATATAGTTTTTGGCCAATTTTGGTGTTTGTAGTTGTTTTTATGTTTAGCCTATTTTAGGGTCGTTTAATAAGTTTTTGGCCAATTTTAGTGATTGTAGTCGTGTTTATGGTTTTTGGCCTATTTTAGGGTCGTTTATATAGTTTTTGGCCAATTTTGGTGTTTGTAGTTGTTTTTATGGTTTTTAGCCTATTTTAGGGTCGTTTAATAAGTTTTTGGCCAATTTTAGTGATTGTAGTCGTTTTTATGGTTTTTGGCCTATTTTAGGGTCGTTTATATGGATTTTGGCCAATTTTAGTGTTTGTACTCGTTTTTTTATATTGTTTTTGGCCTATTTTAGATCGTTTATATGGTTTTTGGCCAATTTTGGTGTTTGTAGTTGTTTTTATGGTTTTTGGCCGATTTTAGGTCGTTTATATGGTTTTTGGCCAATTTTAGTGTTTGTAGTGGTTTTTAATGTTTTTGGCCTATTTTATGTACGTTCTTTTGTTTTTGGCCAATTTAGGTGTTTGTAGTCGTGTTTATGGGTTATGGCCTATTTTAGTGTTCGTAGTCGTTTTTATGGTTTTTGACCTATTTTTGGGTCGTTTATATGGATTTTGGCCAATTTTAGTGTTT